>NW_014577194.1:233656-250508 GCF_000485595.1 Priapulus caudatus | reverse complement strand
ATGTTATTATGACCATTAATGACATTAAAGTTGGGAACACTCCTAATGGAGTATAACCCCGGATTTTTCTTGGGGTGGTCGGACGTACATGCACGTACAGTACTTGCTAAACTCACTCATATACTTTATGAACGATTTCATCTGTATGTGTGTGTGTGTGCGTGCGTGCGTGCGTGCGTGCGCGCGTGTTGCGTGCGTGCGCGCGCGTGCGTGTTGCGTGCGTGTAATGTGTGCCTGCGCGCATGCGTGCGTGCGTGTTGCGTGCGTGTTGCGGGCCTGTGCGCGTGGGTGCGTGCGTTTGTGTGTTACGTTGGCATCCTATATATTATGCTAATGAATATATATACTCATGGGTTTTTTATTCGACCTTATACAAAATATATCAATGTTACAATTATCATGCATTCTATATCGACAAAATATACGATTCTTTTCGGCAGATAGTGGGCATGTGCGCTCGCACACACATTACCATGCAAAACAGAAACTGGGTATGTCGGGTATATATCTGCTAACGTAGCCGATAGTCAAGATACAAGAATCTTTGTCGGATATCACAAACAATAAACGTTAGCCCTGATGGGCTATTATTCCGACAAACATAAGTAAATAACAATTCTGGTTAAGAACAAATATAAAAATGTATAAATATCAGCGGATTTTTAGACTTGTATAAAATCAAAATCACAGTTGCATATTACATCAGTCAGATCTGTCATTGCGCATGCCCAGTTTTTGCACACACAAAAAAACATCATTTTTTGTATATATTTTTTCCACCCGTCCCAGCTTTTATAGCGAGTGGTTGCACGATATATATAGAAACTACGTGGTACGAAATGGAAAGTTAAATCTGGGGTAGAATCGCGCTCCAGTATATGGAATAATCTTGGATAATCACAATAACGTTACATCAGGGGTAAACTCACATATAAATTTATTTGACTATATATTTATATTGGACGTATTGCTGATAAAAACTCCAGGGCGGGCCGGGTGATTCTGGCAGCAAAAGCCGAAATTGTTTTCTGCTCGCGATGTTGACATGCCACATTATATATATACTTTATCATATCTCATCATTCTCATGACTTTATGTATTTCACCGTCGCTGGATAGAAACTCGCGCATCCTTCCTATAGAAACTGGTACATGCTAATCCGTTAAATCGAATCACTTATTGGCTTAATTGTCCCTACTGTACCTATCTCTAATCATAATAATACTACAGTCAGCTGCGCAGCAAAGTGCCATAAACAGACAGGCAGCTGCTGTACGTATTCACGTTGCGCAAGTTTGTGTGTAAACATAGTTGACGTCACCGCCCACCTGACCTAATGCGACCAATGCTAAATATCAAAATATATCCCAGAATCCTCCGCGAGACAATTGTGCGCGCCATCATTTCAAGGAAAATGCCATCAGAACAGAAGATTGCGTTACAAGCGCAAACGGAAAACCCAAAGCATTATACGTAAGTACGCCCATGTTTGTATGTAGCATTTGTATGAGAATCCATGAGAAATCTAGGCAATAGTGCGCTGAATAGTTTTTGATGAGCGTTCTTTATTTTGCAGCTATTTGAAGGAATTTCGGACTGAACAGTGTCCACTGTTTCTTCAACACAAATGTACCCAACACAGACCCTTCACCTGTTTCCATTGGCATTTTATGAATCAACGCCGGAGACGGCCCATCAGGAAGCGAGATGGAAATTTTAATTATAGTCCTGATGTCTACTGTACCAAATACGATGAGACCACTGGACTCTGTCCGGATGGAGACGAGTATGTATTGCTATATTTTTCAAATAATTAATACTTATTTAACCATGTATGTCTGTCAACTCTATGTCTATCTCTATGATCTAACTTCTACTTAGGATCGAGTACGTACGGAATTTGCGACAGGAGACAGTAGTCCTACTAGTAAAATTCAAATATATATTCTCTTTCACAGCATCATCATTGCATTAGCCTGATTAGGATTAGCTAACAGTAACACACACCCTGTAGTTTAATTAACCACAGTGAAATAACTAGTGCAATACTAACTAGCAGCCTGATAGCATATATGTATACATTGATTGGATTTTGTTACCAATATATTAATGATTATTTTAATTGAACTATAGGTGTAATCCTACAAATTGTGCCATTTTATAAAAAAAATTCCCTATCGTCATTTGTTTTATTCGTAATCCAGTGCTCGACGTTTCAATTACACATTTAACAAGTTTTCTAGCAATCAGTTTCCCAGTTTTGGCATTACCTGATTGTGTTGATGCTCAATGTTTGCTTCAGTGTGACACTCACAGTCATAGACTAGGGCCTAGGGGCATAGTTAGTTGCATTCCTATGAACATTAAAGGTAATAAGTGCCAGTAATTGTATGCACATCCTTCCCTCCTAGGTGTGTGATATGGTTTGTAGCAGTTATAATGATATTTAACAGTATCTTTCAGTATTGTAGTACTTAGTTACTAGTAGCGTACCCTGTTAACTATCTGATATGCCGGACCGTACCTCGCTTACTCCCTACCGTACCGTGACTGTCCCTGTTCCGCCCACTACTGATGTCGCAAAATTTGAAATATACATACAGACCTGTATGATATCTTTATAAAGTTGGATTGGAGTATGAAACTGTGAAACCAAGAAGAAATTTCAACATATATATACACTGATGCATGCAATCCTTTTGCAAATATCGCGATGATCGGGAATGCGTTTTCCTTTCGCAATGTTTACGACATATTCGCGCGAGATTTTTGAAAGATGGCTCCAAGTGTTGTGGTGGAACAGGAAAATTTGTATGATTATCTTAATGTGTTGGAAACGTATAGATTCGCTGACACTTGTAGAAAGGGTCGGGAGGTGAAACGTAACAGGGTAAGGGTTACGAATATTTTGCGGGAACCGACCGGAAACAAGGAACGGGAGCATAAAGCGGCGCATTTCCTGCCGACAAGCGGTATGTATTACGACATCGGCTGAAAATCAGGTTACGGTTTGGAGTAGGCGAGGTACGGTCCGGCATATTAGCTAGTTACCAGGGTACGTTCCGGTATACTGGACCGTACCCAGGGTACGTTCCGGCAGTACACTGGTGGACATAGACCCTATCAGCCAGACTATCAGATGTTGTAATTATTAAAAATTGTTATAGATATTATATCCTACCTGTGAGATAGTGTATTGACGACACATACTGTATACGCTGTACATATATTTTGCGGTGGTTTAATTTTTGTCAATTTTGCAAACTCGCCCCCGACCGCGAAAATAACAACATGCAAATAATTCATACCGAATAATACTGCATAATTCATAATTCACCCACCACGAAATTAACCACTCGCGAAATTGTCCGTCAAGTCTGAATTGGCGAAAATATCTGTACACGAAAAATATGGCATGTACAGTACTTTAAACTTAACTATGTTTCACATAATTATTATTTCACCTGGAACAAACCTCATTTTTAATTTGACTTGTCAGGAAAGGTGCACTGAGCAGTGTGTTTAGTCATGAATGTTATGTATAGATTTGGAGGCGACCATACAGATATACATGAGTACTTGGTGCAAATTTCTATAATAAAATTGGGAGGCAGTTGCTAATAGAGACTGGTTAGTTGTATGAGGCTACTAACCTCAAGTCTGCTGTCACTCTGCCCATGTGAGACCACTTCCATAGGTTTGTGTCTGAAAATCGTAGTGCTCAACGGCTGTCATTGCTTTCATTAGTGAATAATTAAAAATCTAATAGTTATTATATATATACAAATGTTATTTATTGATTTGACTTGCAGTTGTTTTACCTCGGCCTCTAGATGAATGCATTTTTAAAAGCCATGTCATTACTTGTTTATAATTGACCATGTTTTGTGCTCTACTATGCTGATGCCGTACTGCATCTTTATCTAGGTCTTGTGTGTTGTTTGACCTATATACTAGTTAAAGCGCCTTAAGCATTCGGTTTGTTTGCGAACAACAGTGGCCCAGTGTAGTGAGTTATCACCTGACAACATACAAAGAGTCGTGTATATAATGACAATTTTTTATCTAGTAGGAAGAAGCAGTACGGGATCCAATATTTCTTTCATGATTCAACATTTCTTTAGGAGGTACTGAGAGCTGCCAGATTCGAAATACATACAGCAAATCAGTGATCATTCCCTATTAAAGCATAAATAGTGTGCAATTTTTAGTGATTGAATCAAAAACAAATAGTTGTGGGTATGAAGTGATGAGAGTACATGTTGTACAGATCAAGGCGAGTATTTGTGTTTATTGCAGTATGTAGGAAAATAGGCACACAGGTTTGAAGTTACTCAGTATATATAGTACATATATAGTTATTCATAATATCCTTATATCGTTATATTTTTTGATCGCATATAAATGTTAATATAGATTAAATAAGCCAGTAAATATGTGGATGTATCATGTGGCATTATGGCTTGCGTGTCACTTTTGTCAGTACCTTCGTCATAGTTTTAATTATTTTATGTAATTTATTAATTCAATTGGATGGGAGAAAACGGCTTATAAATATTTTAGTAAGAATATTGCTAAACCACTGAATGTACATGTAACTACTAAACCTGATCGTAACATTTGTATTGCATTCTGAAAGTCCTTTATTAGAGGTTGTTATGGGCTGCCGCTTTTACCCAGATATCGATTTGACCTACATCAGGCTGCTGTGCTAGATTGGATTTTGCCAATTTTCAACCCTTTTTCTTCTGCGTTTCACTCAATCCGGCTGTCTGACAACAATCGTCGTGGCGCCCATCTAATATTACAGCCAGCTGAGCGTGTTTATGAATATTCCTTGGAAGCGTATTATCCGTGTGGCAGCTGTTATGTGCTAGTTCTTTTTCCGCGGTGAATGTGCTCGATAGAGTATTTTGTAGCCGACAAGATTATCATAATGTGTGCTAGGTAAATGTATGACATGAAACAATATCCACTTCAAGCTTACATCCTCTATGTAGTAAGGTTATCTGCTGAAACTAGTTGTCAACGGTTTGAGTGATCCCATAGTAATTTATGCCAATTGTAACTCTTGCGGTATGTGGCTTTCTAAGACTCACTTTCGTAAATTTCTGGTAATCTCTTTTGCTTAAAAAAGTTTGCAGTCACTATGCTTAGATTCGTTTTTTTGGTGGGGGATCATGATCCAATAGGAATACTGAGATAATTGATATTAATGTAGAATAACACATATTACATGTGCTTTATTGCAATGTCAGGTAATATATCATTGCGTGGTATCTACTAATCAGAGTAGTATGTAACAGCGTACTGCAAACGACGTTGTAACGACAGAGAACCATTGTAACCTAGATGCGGGTCAAATGCTTGCAGGATGTTCATTTAATTTCAGTAACTTTTATTGCCGTCTTACCCGGCTGCGAATTTTTTTCCCCTATACGTTATATCCATTGGGCTCCTCTGATTGGCTCCTCTGATTTGACCACACCATAGATAGTGTTTGGGATACCATAGATAGTATATAGGCCGATTCGGTTTATAGTTAGTGTTAGGGTTAGGGTGCATCATTCTTTGATATACGGAAAGTCTGATGCGGAAGTTGATATGCGTATATCAAGCCCAATGGATATAACGTGTAGGGGAAAAAAATTCGCTACCTGGCTACCATAATCTATAATGCCATCTGGCTATTTTCAGCAAAGGTCAAACATTCGTTGTGTGAGAGGTGAAGTAGAATTATAGCATACATGCACGCATGCACGCACAGTGTGTGTGTGTGTGCGTGCGTGCGTGCATGCGTGTGACAGTGTGTGTGTGCGTGCGTGCGTGCGTGTGTGTGTGTGTGCGTGCATGTGTGCGTGTGTGTCAAAGAGAAGTTTAAATGGGGAGTTCTATCTATACACAAGCTACAGCTGTACCTATATTATAGAATTCCATTTGTAACACACACAAAATGCTGTATAATGTGCGTGTATACTCACGTGCTCACCTTTAATTATTATGCAGCGTGACTGTCGAAGGCAGCCTAGTATAAAAGCTGCAGATGGGGAAAGCTGAACTACATAGTTTTCCTATGATTGCAAAATAACTTCTAAACCTCTTTTTAGTTTCAGATAAGATTTGGATGCTAATTATTAACAGGATGGTAAATTGAGTACAGCTGACTGCTTGTTCATTAGAATAAAGTTGTATAGTATCAAGAGCTATTAGCAGTGCTCAATTTTAACAGTCGTCCGGTCGTCCGTGACGACTGGATTTTCTCTCGGGCAACTACAAATTGCTTCTGTGGTTGTCCGGTGTCCAACCTCTAAATTAATTTTGAAATTTTGTTTTTGTTTAATTTGTTAATTTTCAATTTTTGCTCATCTGTGACTTGACACAGTGTTAATGTAAATGTTATGAAATAAATTTCATGCAACTTTTAATTACTATTATTACACGTCATTGATCCCAGCATCATTTACCACATTACCAATATTTTATTCTCTTCATATAATGAGTGAAACAATGCGAATGGCCATGTCTGCTGTCACTGCAATACGTGCAAAATGTACATGATTAGGCCTTTTGCTTTACAGCACTGAGCATCACGTGAGCAGAGCGCATGCAGCACATATTTAAATAATATCTGGACAACCAAAACTCTTGAGGGACAACCATATGCTACTCTCTTGGTTGTCTTCCGGACAACCAAAAAAAACCTTAAAATTGAGCACTGTATTAGGTATTATTAGGTTAAATAATAGTTAATTATTATTAGCTCTTGATAATATAATGTTGTAGTTGTATCAGAAGGAGCTATTGCTATTTTATCGGTTCCACAACATGCGTCCGTTCCGGACTATACCCACTCCAGTTTTTAAAACTTTGGAATGATTAATTAGTAGGAGAAAATAATCTCCTTCTCTTGGCAGTTAGTTTTTGCAGTGCAGAGTTTTTAGCATCATTGGTTGCACCATTCATGCAGCATGTTTTATATAATTATGTACACGCGTATCAGTGTGTAAAACCAGGTTTTTCGGCTAGCCGATGTTGGCAAGTGTGTTCATAAAGTAACTAAGCAAACCAAACTGGCACTTATCAGTTTTTAACCACGGATAATATCTGACACTATTTCACAGAAATTTAATACCCAAAACATGTTGACAAACATACAACCTAAAAATACAATTGCAAGATGTCATGTTTGACGACACAATTAAAAGTGGGAAGTCGTCTTGTCAAATACTGTGTATTGTGTGTACAAACGGTATGTTTGGGGGTTGTATTGCCTTTAGAAATATAAATATTTATTTCTATATTCTTATTTAAATGCCAATAAATACCCTCGGCCAAATCTTTAAAATCTGCATTCTGTTTTGCACATTTTTGCGTTGTTAAGTACTCGTACATTTGGCCTGTATGCTTGCGGTAATACTTGCCTGTCAGCAGGGAGAAGTCGCGCGCGTTTTCACTGACCGACGTGTTGGGACGCTGCGCCGCCTCCGCCGCTGCGTACCGCTGCACGGCTGCCGTAGTCGTACGTCTGCCCCGAAATCGCCACGCTCTCTTTTTCTTTCGCAGTTGCCCCTTCCTGCACAGGACGGCTGGCGACACGGAGCGGCGCTACCATCTACGCTACTACAAGACGTGTCTGTGCGTGCACGAGACGGACACGCGCGGCAACTGCATGAAGAACGGCCCGCACTGCGCGTTCGCCCACGGCGAGCACGACCTGCGACCGCCCGTCTACGACGTGAGAGAGAAGCAGGCGCTGGAGTCGGGCGAGGAGATGCCGATGGGAGGCCTGGACGGCAACAACCTAGAGAAGGAGCGCAGCCTCCTAAACGAGGATCCCAAATGGCAAGGTAGGCTCGTCCCGTGAAGTGACCGCCTGTCTATGCGTACGGAATCCGGATAAGTGTGGCAAGGAATAAAGTAACCTGACTGACCAGCCGAACGACCGATTGACCGACCGACCGGCTTGTTTAGTGAACTGACTGGCTGATTGATTGGTGCCAGGGTTGGTTGATTGACCGAAGACAGACTGACTGTGTCAATCACATCAGTTATATTACCTGCAGTGTGTCAACACCGATCTATGCAAGTTATGTAAATATTGTGAACTCATAGTGCCAGCTACTTGTTGCCAGAATCCAGGAAAAAATCTATAATGTACAGTAGTTGTACGTGACAGCGTAAATGAGAGCGTTTGTCAATTGAGAGTACGTGTGGGAAGGCACGCAAGGAAAAAATTGCAAGTGCATACATTTCGATGCAACTAGTTCAATCATTACTGAATCCAGTGTGGCCATCAGGTCTTATTTTGAAACGTTGTAGAATATTAATGGATTTTGATATGACCTGCATAAAAATCCCTATGGATTCATGTGCTGTCTTTACGGGTGATGTAAATGAGTTTTCTTCTTTAAAGTTTGGAATAATAGTGTCCGGAAAATCATTTCATGTTCGATTGAGATTTCATCAGAAATCATGCTCTGTTAAAAAGCAATGCCGTTTTTTCGGTACAATTTGATTGACAGCGTACTGACTGTAACTAACCAGGCTTCCAGAATTACAATTATTAGGATCTAATGGTAGGTAAGTTGATCAGACAGAAGCAAGTGACAGCTAGGGGGGGGGGCACTGTAAGCTTTCCAGAAAGTCATGGCATTTAGTAACGTTGGCAGCATGGCAGGTCAAACTGAGATGTGCTGGTACTTTTAAGATAATTGTGCTTTCTCAGTGACACACTGACTGCAATTAGTAACGCTTACAAGTGTGTCTTGCAAGTTACACATTGGGGTGCCGTTAAATATGTAAAGCCCTGTAACTGTTGCAACCCGTTATTGTTACCAATTCCTAGGTGTTCAGATTAGCATTTTGTTCAGTTGTCCCCCAATGCTAGCTTGTTATGTTTTTAGCTCATCTGACATAGTCAGATGCAGCTTGTAGAATCGCATGACGTCCGAGCGTCCGCCGTTCCGTCAACAGTTGGGCACAAATCTTAACCGCTCGACGTAGCGTCACGATATTCGGGACGTGGGGGGGTAATCGAAAACGAGTTGGATGTCGAAGCTGGGGGGTCAAAGTCAAAGGCAAGAGGTGTAAAAGAAGGGGGAACATTCTCCTTAACTTAAGGTATAGGGAGGAATGCAGAATTGCGGCACAAATCTAAACGGCTCGACCTAGGCTCGTGATAGTCGTGTATACATCATGGTAGGAAAAGCCACACTGTGCGAAAGTGAGTCACAGGTCAAAGGTCAATGGCCAGCAGGGCAGATTTAGACATTTTCTGAGGACATGGTCTGACGGAGCGATTGAAAAACTTTTTTGTTCAGCGTGACCTGGCATTTTATGGCTTTATTTGAAAGGACATGAAATATTGCTTTCACTGACATGCGAAAGTAAGTGTCGGATAACCTTTTGACCCTCAAGAGGAGGGTTAAACATTGATTTGTTGACTGTTACAAAGACTGAACTGCTTTGCTATTATTAGAGCCCATACCTGTTCAATGTGAGCTACAGTTGCACAGTTAATTGCAAAGCAAATTTGTTGAACAAGTTTACGCTCCCTTAAATCATATCATTTTCTAAAGCAGTCTGTCTATAGCACCCTGCCCCTGGGCCTGAAGGCTGAATGATGAATCAGTGAATGCTCGCATGAGGCAAAAACACGGGCACCCTCAATCATATTGTTGCCAACCTGCAAGGCACGTGTTAACTCACAGCTGAGCGAAATTATCACCTGCCTGAATATACTTACTTGGATTTTAGCCTGTACCTACTGTAGGATTTCAGGAATGAGGGCAGATGCCATCTTTGATTATTGATTACACTTGCACGCGCGCCATTCTCGCGCAACTATAGGCTAGTTTAAATTAGATTTTATTCTCATGTAACTTTGTTAAACGAATAGATTTTAATAGTACCATATAATATATAATATTTATTTTCATCTGAATCTTAACATATATCATGTAGCTATGGCCGTGCGTACCATTACCAGTTATGCGAACATAAGCTGTTATCATAGAAAATTAGAGACACTATATTTTTGATTTCTATAACTGTTACACTCAGGGGCATAGGAACAAAGTATTATTGAGGGGCAGTAAAAGGCATCATGCTGGGTTTTAAATTTTTTTATATAATTAAGAGAGAGAGAGAGAAGTCTAAAGATAAAGAGAGAGAGTAGTAAATTGAGACGGGACAGGAAAACGGTGATTACGGTGTGTATGCGAGCGGGAAACGGGTACAATTAGGTCGTGCGAGATGGTGTGCAAGGGATGGGAGGTGGGAGGCAGGGGAGGGAGATGGGAGTAAGGGGTGGAAGTGAGAGGCAAGGGAGTGAAGTGGGAGCAGGGGGAGAGGTGGGACGCAGTGGGGAGGGAGGTGGGGAGAAGGACTCCCGCCCTCTAATTATACTTGGAGATCCATGCTCATATGTTGAAATCTTTTATAGATAGCTGTGAATCTATGACACAAATTCGAAGTGAAAGGCAAGCATCATTTAATAAAATAAACCAAAATCGCATGGGGGGGGAGATAGTGAGCGTGTCCTAACATGATGTGTACGCAACTGCGTATCTGCATATCTGCGCCTAACAAATGTGTCACTACGCACGACTGAAATTGTAGCTCATAACCGTAGCAACAGACCCCAGATGAGCCCAGACGCTCTGCGGCTCTTGTTTATAAAAATCATTTCGTTTTAAAATCACAGCCCCCTTATGTGATTGACGATATATGTTTGTAGTAACGACTACGTATGTAGCATTGACCCTCAATATTTCCCACTTACAGCACTAATACACGAACCATAAACTATGCTTTTATCAGAGAACAAGGGGATTCAATGTGCTGAATGATTACATAGTGCTGGCATGTGAGAGAGCATACTATAAGACGTGCCGGGATAAGAATCAGGAAGTGATTCCAAGAGAATTGCGGTCCTTTTCATAGTACTGCACTTAGTAGTTTAGGCCACTTATCTCGCCAGTTAGAGGTATTGTTAGTTCTTTGTTCCGCTGAATTTGTGAGAGTACTAGTGCATTAAAAATAGTGGTATAAAAATTGGAAATTACTCAATAACAGTATCAGAAATGAGCAATCCTTGTTGACTGAAAAATACTGAAACAATTATAATAATATTGCTATTGTTATTCTGTTGTTATATGGTTCTCCTTTGTACTGTTGTATACTTATTAGTAAAATACATGCACTCGGTGTGTTAAATAAATAACTCTAATCTAATCTAATAATGAGTAGGTTATTGAAGTGCTACAACTTGCAAATATGTGTTGGAAGCAGTATTGCATGAACGCTGCCTTCTATCTTGCTCGCAGCTGACTGGTATTCATACTGTCATACAGAATAAGTAGGTGCGTTAATTTTAGCATTTGTGTCTTGACAATGTTTACTAATTCTCTGTGTTTCAGATACAAACTATGTGCTGGCTTGTTACACAGACTGAACTGTGGGCAAACGGCCACCTCGGTTATGCAGGCAGGCTATGCCTGCCACAGTACCACAACAGTAAGACGCGTAGCGAAGTCCTAAGAAATTCAGATACAGGTAAGTGTGTAATGAAAAAACGTTGGTATTTGTTTATTGTAAGTACTATTATTATGAGAATATAAACATTAGATGGTGTACAGTATATAAATGTTTATAGTTTACACACTTTGCTTTGTTTGCATTCACTAGGGTTGTATTGAATAGTTACCTAAACGCTATACTGATAAAATTATTGCTTTTAAAATCCAAGTTGTTAATCATAAATCGATAACTGCACAAATAAGATGCAATTACCACAAACATTTTTGAATAAGGCAATAATTCAGAAAACGTGGTACAAAATATGAAAAAGTTTTTTCATCTGTGCCAGCACATGCAAACAAAACGTTTGAGTGTAGTGTTATTTGCAAACAGTAATGACTGATGGCGTATATGCAACGGGTACATCCTGCGATTTAAATTGAAAGTTTAATCCAAAACTATGTTAGTCTTAGCTGTTATTTCCTTTAGTGTACTGATACAATATGTAGAAAATTGCTGTGATCGACACATCTAAAATGCAGTTTCAAAATTTTGAACTGAATTCGTCGAATGTTAGTGGTTGTACTACGCTCCCCCTGTTATGTGTTTCAGACATGTATTTACAAATGTTCAGGTGTCAGTGCCTGTGATAATCATTCTAGCACTTGAACCTATTGAAATGCTGAATGCCTGTGAATGTTCAGCACTTTTGTCTAACGTCGTTTAACATTTCGCATTTTAATTAGCAACATCATCATTTATTTAGGCAGAGTTTAAATGTGTAAAATTGTACCACAGGTCCACAGGGTGATATGAACCGGTACTAAACTATGTCGTGTACGTTTCAAATTCTGCACTGTGAGTGTGAGCACACTAAGTATATGAAAGTCATTGAATAGCCCAAGCGTGATCAGTGCAAGTGGTTGTAGCATCCACACTGTGCATGGTGGCTGTGTTGTGGTTGCAGCATCCACACTGTGCATGGTGGCTGTGTTGTGGTTGCAGCATCCACACTGTGCATGGTGGCTGTGTTGTGGTTGCAGCATCCACACTGTGCATTGCCGCGATATGCAGCAGATACGGCAGTTGCGTACACATCATCTCGTTAGGGACACGCTCACTACTTCCCCCCATGCGATTTTTGACGTATTATTTTATTAAATGATGCTTGCCTTCACTTCGAATTTGTGTCATAGATTCACAAGCTATCTATAAAAGATTTCAACAGTATGACGCATGGATCTCCAGTATAATTTAGCAGGGGCGGGAGCTTCTTCTCCCACCTCCTCCCCCACTGCGTCCCACCTCCTCCCTGCTCCCACTTCACTCCCCTTGCTCTCACTTCACCCCCTTACCTCCATCTCTCCCCGGCCTCCACTTCCCATCCCTTGACACACCATCTCGCACGACCTATATGTTACCCCCGTTTCCACGCCTCGCATACACACCGTATTCACCCGTTTTCCTGTCCCGTCTCAGAGTTACTACTCTCTCTCTTTATCTTAGACTTCTCTCTCTTCTCGTTAATTATATAAAAAATTTAAAACCCAGCGATGATGCCATTTTTACTGCTCACTCATAATACTTTGTTCCTTATGCCCTGAGTGTACAGCTTATAGAAATCAAAATATTTAGTGTCTCTTACGATATTCTATGATAACAGCTTATGTTCGCGATAAATGGGTTGGTAAATGCGATACGCACGGCATAGCACATGGATATATGTTAAGATTCAGATTGAAACAGAAATATATATATATATTATATAGGTAACTAGTTAAAATTCTATTCGTTTAACAAAGTTACAGTGAGAATAAACATCTAATTTAAACTGGCCTATAGTTGCGCGAGATGTGCGGCGATGCAAGTGTAATCAATAATCAAAGATGGACATCTAGCCTCTTCCTGAAAATCCTACAGTCAGGTACAGCTAAAATCAAGTAAGTATTGTCAGGCAGGTGATAATTATCGCTCAGCTGTGAGTTAACACGTGCATTGCAGGTTTGGCAGCGCCCAAACAAATCTATGATTAGAAGCGTTGCCCGTGTTTTTGCCTCATGCCCGAGCATTCAATGAGTTCAATCATTCAGCTCAGGCCCAGGGGCAGGCGTTGCTATAGACAGAACTGCTAGAAATTGATATGATGTTAAGGCAGCGGTAACCATTGGTTCAACAAACCTTTGCCTTTGGCAATTAAACTGTGCAACTGTAGCCTCACATTGACACAGGTATGGGCTCTAATAATAGCAAAGCAGTTCAGTCCTTTGTTAAACATTCAACAAATCATGGTTTAACCATCCTCTTGAGGGTCAAAGGTATCCGACACTTACTCTTCGCATGTCAGTGCAAAGAATGATTTCATGGTCCTTTCAAAAGCCATGAAATGCTAGGTCACGCCTAAAAAAAAGTTTTTCAATCGCCTCCGTCAGACAATGTCTGCAGAAAATGTCTTAAAATCTGCCCTGCTGCCATTGACCTTTTGACCTGTCGACCTCAATTTCGGCCACAGGAGTGGCTTTTCCTACCATGATGCTATACACCGACTATCACGAGCCTAGGTTCGAGCCGTTTAAGATTTGATGCCGCAATCTGCATTTCCTCCCTATACTTAAGTTTAAGAGATTGTGAATGTTCCCCCTTCTTTCTACACCTCTTGACTTTGACTTGGACTCCAGCTTTCGACATCCCAACTTCGTTTTCGGATTACCCCCCACGTCCCGAAATATCGGCACCGTACGTCGAGCGGCTTAAAGATTATGCTGCCAACTGTGACGGGACGGGACGCGGTAGACGCTCGGCACGATCATGCCGATTCTACAGCTGCATCTGACTATGTCAATAGCTAAAAAACATTAACAGCTAGTGGCGGGGAAAGCTGAACAAAATGCTAATCTGAAACCTTAGGAATAGGTAACAATAAGCGTGTTGCAACAGTTACAGGGCGTTCTACATATTTAACGGCGCACCCAAATGTGTAACTTGCAAGAACACTTGTAAGCGTTTACTAATTGCCAGTACAGTGTGGCATCTGAGAGAAAGCACAATTATCTTAAAAAGTACCAACACATCTCAGTTTGACCTGCCCATGCTGCCAAACGTTTGACTAAATTGCATGAACATTTGCTTGGAAAGCTACAGTGCCCCCCCCCTAAGCGTGCATTGCTTCTGTCTGATCAACTTACCTACATTAGATCCTAATAATTTGTAATTATGGAAGCCGTTAAGTTACAGTCAGTACGCTGTCAATCAAATTCGTACCGAAAAAACGGCATTGCTTCTTTAACGAGAGCATGATTTCTGATGGACAATGCTCAATCGAACATGAAGTGATTTTAGCCGGACACTATTATTTCAAACTTTAAAGTACAGAAACTCATTACATACCCGTAAAGACAGCACGCATGCATCCATGAGGATATTTATGCAGCCGTCATATTCAATCCCTTATATTCTTACAACGTTGTCAAAATAAACCTGCATGGCCACATGGATTCGAGAATGATTGATACTAGTTGCATCGAATGTATGCCATGCACTTGCATATTTTTTCCTTGCCGTGCCTTCCACATACTCTCATTTGACAACGCTCTCAGTTTACGCTGTCACGCTAAAACTCTGTATCATTATAGAACTTTTTTCCTGGATTCTGGCAACAAGTAAGCTGGCACTATGAGTTCACAATATTACATAATTGCATGATCGGAATGTTGGACACACTGGCAGGTAATATAACTGATGTGATTGCACACAGGTACGTCCTGCGATGTCTTCGGTTCAATCAACACACCTGGCCCAATCAATAGCCAGTCAGATTACCAATCAAGCGCGCGGTCCCGTGCAGACCTCCGTTCAGGTGCTCGCTCGTTCGGGAGGGCACGCGTCAGTCGTCACTTTATCCTTGCCACACTTATCGTACGCGATAGACAGGCGGGGTCACTTCACGGGCACGAGCCTACCTTGCCATTTGGGATCCTCGTTTAGGCTGCGGCTCCCTTCTCTAGGTTGTTGCCGAGCCAGGCCTCCCAATCGGGGCATCTCCTCGCCCGACTCAGCGCGCGCTTCTGCTGTCACGTTCGTAGGACGCGGCAGCGCTGAAGTCGGTCAGTCGGGCTCGCCGTGGGTCGCACGCGCAGTTGCGGGCGTTCTTCCTGCAGGTTGGTCGCGCGTGGTCCGTCTGCCAGTTGCAGCGCACAGACACGTTTGTAGTAGCGCATAGTGGTTTAGACAGCCGCTCGTTGTCGCGGTAACCGTCCTGTGCAGAAGGAGCACTGCGAGAGGAATAAAAGATATTTGATCGTCTTGGCGCTGATTTGCGGGAGACGTAATCGTGACGACTCACGGCAGCCGGTGTGCCAGCGGTTACACAAGTGGCGGAGGCCGGAGGCGGTGCTGCACCCGCAGCGTCCAACACGTCATGCGTCACAGTGAAAACGCGCGACTTTCTCCCTGCTGACAGGCAAGTCCTCTAACGCACAGTTCCTACAGGCTCAACATGTAGTTGATACTTAACAGACGCAGAAATGTGGCAAAACAGAATGCAGATTTCTAGAATGCATGTTGGCGTGAAGGGTATTTCTATTAGGCATTACAATAAAATACTAGAAAATAATATTCATTTATTAGTTTTTAAAGGCGCGCTAATCTACAACTCCCAAAAATACCGTTTGCTTACACACTCATATACACCAGTATTTGACAAGGTAGCGCAGAGCTTACGCCCACTTATTTAATTGTTGTCGTCAGAAAACATGACATCTTTGAATTGGTATTTTAGGTTTTGACTCGAGCATCGGCGGGATCGAGGTGCGAGGTGGTTATGTTTGTACGAAATCGTTATATTGGGTATTAGAATTTCCTGTGAACTTCTAACGTATAGGAGATATGTAAGAGGCATCCATTAGGTCGTGGGCGTGTCATGACAGTTTTTTAGATGAGATTGCGAGCCGAATAAATCTGACAGGGGTAGTGACCGTATTTCGTGCTCTGCTGTTAGGAATTACCGCCTTCTGTATGAATTTCCTCGTACTAGCCAAATCAATCGGCTTAGTGCACGAAAAAGTACACGTGTGAAGGTTAATATACACACTGATACCGCGCAAGTTCTGTGATTGTCCAATTTTTTTTACTACTTTAGTATATGGTATTAGAATTACTGCCTGCAACTGAAGTCGGCTCTTGGATACCGCTCTTGGACTCAGTTCTGCAGACCAATGGACTACCCTCCGCTGCTTAGATAAATACTCTGCACTGTGGAAAACTAACTAGTCTCGCTAAGAGGAAGGAGATTATTTTCCTCCTAGCTATAGTCATGTGCACACACACGTAGTTTCT
>NW_014577194.1:211167-233631 GCF_000485595.1 Priapulus caudatus | reverse complement strand
CCTAACAAATGTGTCACTACGCACGACTGAAATTGTACGTTCATAACCGTAGCAACAGACCCCAGATGAGCCCAGACGCTCTGCGGCTCTTGTTTTATAAAAATCAGTTCGTTTTAAAATCACAGCCCCCTTATGTGATTGACGATATATGTGTTGTAGGTTAACGACTACGTTATGTAGCATTGACCTCAATATTTCCCACTTACAGCACTTAATACACGAACCATAAACTATGCTTTTATCAGAGAACAAGGGGATTCAATGTGCTGAATGATTACATAGTGCTGGCATGTGAGAGAGCATACTATAAGACGTGCCGGGATAAGAATCAGGAAGTGATTCCAAGAGAATTGCGGTCCTTTCATAGTACTCACTTAGTAGTTTAGCCACTTATCTCGCCAGTTAGAGGTATTGTTAGTTCTTTTTGTTCCGCTGAATTTGTGAGAGTACTAGTGCATTAAAAATAGTGGGTAATAAAAATTGGGAAATTACTCAATAACAGGTATCAGAAATGAGCAATCCTTGTTGACTGAAAAATACTGAAACAATTATAATAATATTGCTATTGTTATTCTGTTGTTATTATAGGTCCTCCTTTGTACCTGTTGTATACTTATAATAGTAAATACATGCACTCGGTGGTGTTAAATAAATAACTCTAATCTAATCTAATAATGAGTAGGTTATTGAAGTGCTACAACTTGCAAATATGTGTTGGAACAGTATTTGCATGTACCTGCCTTTCTATCTTGCTCGCAGCTGACTGGTATTCATACTGTCATACAGAATAAGTAGGTGCGTAATTTTAGCATTTGTGTTCTGTGACTAATGTTTACTAATTCTCTGTGTTTCAGATACAAACTATGTGCTGGCTTGTTACAAGACTGAACTGTGCAAACGGCCACCTCGGTTATGCAGGCAGGGCTATGCCTGCCCACAGTACCACAACAGTAGAGACCGTAGGCGAAGTCCTAAGAAATTCAAGTACAGGTAAGTGTTGTAATGAAAAAACGTTGGTATTTTGTTTATTGTATGTACTATTATTATGAGAATATAAACATTAGATGGTGTACAGTATCTAATGTTTATAGTTTACACACTTTGCTTTGTTTGCATTCAACTAGGGGTGTATTGAATAGTTACCTAAACGCTATATGATAAAATCTATTGCTTTTAAAAATCCAAGTTGGTTAATCATAATCGATAACTGCACAAATAAGATGCAATTACCACAAACATTTTTGAATAAGGCCAATAATTCAGAAAACGTGGTACAAAATATGAAACAAGTTTTTTATCTGTGCAGCACATGCAAACAAAACGTTTGAGTGTAGTGTTTATTTGCAAACAGTAATACTGATGGCGTATATGCAACGGGTACATCCTGCGATTTAAATTGAAAGTTTAATCCAAAACTATGTTTAGTCTTTAGCTGTTATTTCCTTTAGGTGTACTGAGACATATATGTAGAAAATTGCTGTGATCGACACATCTAAAATTGCAGTTTCAAATTTGAACTGAAATTCGTCGAATGTTGTGTTGTTACTACGCTCCCCCTGTTATGTGTTTCAGACATGCATTTACAAATGTTCAGGTGTCAGTGCCTGTGAGAATCATTCTAGCACTTGAACCTATTGAAATGCTTAATGCTGAATGCCTGTGAATGTTCAGGACTTTTGTCTAACGTCGTTTAACATTTCGCATTTTAATTAGCAAATCATCATTTATTTAGGGCAGAGTTTAAATGTGTAAAATTGTACACAGGTCACAGGGTGATATGAACCGGTACTAAACTATGTCGTGTACGTTTCAAATTCTGCATGTGAGTGTGAGCACACTAAGCCTCTAAGGAATATGAAAGTCAATTGATAGCCCAAGCGTGAATCAGTGCAAGTGGTTGTAGCATCCACACTGGCGCATGGTGGCTGTGTTGTAGTTGCAGCATCTACACTGCGCATGTGGCTGTGTGTGGTTGCAGCATATACACTGCGCATGGTGGCTGTGTTGTGGTTGTAGCATCTGCACGTGTGCATGGTGGCTGGTTGTGGTTGCAGCATCTACACTGTGCATGGTGGCTGTGTTGCGGTTGCAGCATCCACACTGCATGGTGGCTGTGTTGTGGTTGTAGCATCTACACTGTGCATGGTGGTCTGTGTTGCGGTTGCAGCATCCACACTGTGCATGGTGGCTGTGTTGTGCGTTGTAGCATCCACACTGTGCATGGTGGCTGTGTTGTGGTTGCAGCATCCACCATGGTTCGTAGCGGGTCTTCCAAAGTCTTATAAGTACTTACTGTGCCAAAATAAAATAAGGCCCTTATTAGTACTTATTTTTGGTGAAATCTTAGAAAAGTACTTAATAGTCCTTAGTTTTGCCAAAGGACCATTTTTCAACATTGTTTTATAAAACTGTTCCGACTTAGAGTAAGAATTGTTGTATATATAATACGGAATAATTAAATCTGCTGTGCAATTGGTATATAAATGTTATTAGTGTACTTAATAGTCGGTGACTTATCAGAAATCGCGTAAAAAAGTCTTATCTCCAGAAAGGGTCTTATAAGTCTTATTTCAAACATGTGAGTTCGCTACTATGAACCCGCTGTCAACACTGTGCATGGTGGCTGTGTTGTGGTTGCAGCATCCACACTGTGCATGGTGGCTGTGTTCTGGTTGTAGCATCTACACTGGCATGGTGGCTGTGTTGTGGTTGCAGCATCTACACTGTGCATGGTGCTGTGTTGGCGGTGGCAGCATCTACACTGCGCATGGTGCTGTGTTGCAGTTGCAGCATCTACACTGGCTGGTGCGCTGTGTTGTGGTTGCAGCATCTACACTGTGCATGGTGCTGTGTTGCGGTGCAGCATCTACACTGTGCATGGGGCTGTGTTGCGGTTGCAGCATCTACACTGCGCATGGTGGCCTGTGTTGTGGTTGCAGCATCTACACTGTGCATGGTGGCTGTGTTGTGGTTGCAGCATCTACACTGTGCATGTGGTGTGTTCAGTTGCAGCATCTACACTGCGCATGGTGGCTGTGTTGTGTGTTGCAGCATCTACACTGTGCATGGTGGCTGTGTTCAGTTGTGTTGTAGCATCCACACTGCGCATGGTGGCTGTGTTTGTGGTGCAGCATCTACACTGTGCATGGTGGCTGTGTTGTGGTTGCAGCATCTACACTGTGCATGGTGGCTGTGTTCAGTTGTGGTTGTAGCATCCACACTGTGCATGGTGGCTGTGTTGTGGTTGCAGCATCTACACTGCGCATGGTGGCTGTGTTGTGGTTGTAGCATCTACACTGTGCTGTGGCTGTGTTGTAGTTGCAGCATCTACACTGTGCATGGTGGCTTGTTCAGTTGTGGTTGTAGCATCTACACCTGCGGCATGGTGGCTGTGTTGTGGTTTGCAGCATCACACTGCGCATGGTGGCGTGTGTTGTGTTGCAGCATCCACACTGCGCATGGTGGCTGTGTTGTGGTTGCAGCATCCACACTGCGCATGGTGGCTGTGTTGTGTTGCAGCATCTACACTGCATGGTGGCGTGTTTGGTGTAGCATCTACACTGTGCATGGTGGCTGTGTTGTGGTTGCAGCATCTACACTGCGCATGTGTCGGCTGTGTTGCAGTTGCAGCATCTACACTGTGCATGGTGGCTGTGTTGTGGTTGCAGCATCTACACTGTGCATGGTGCTGTGTTGTGGTTGCAGCATCTACACTGCGCATGGTGACTGTGTTATGGTTGCAGCATCTATGCAATGCACGGCAGCTGTGTTGTGGTTGCAGCATCCTTGCTATGCATGGTGACTGTGTTGTGGTTGCAGCATCTACACTGTGCATGTGGCTGTTGTTGTGGTTGCAGCATCTACACTGTGCTGGTGGCTGTGTTTCGTGCAGCATCCACACTGTGCATGGTGGCTGTGTTGTGGTTGCAGCATCCCACTGTGCATGGTGGCTGTGTTTTGGTTGCAGCATCCACACTGCGCATGGTGACTGGTTGTGGTTGCAGCATCTATGCAATGCACGGCACGGCAGCTTTGTCGTGGTTGCGGCATCCTTGCTATGCATGGTGGGTGTGTTGTTACTATAGCATCCACACAATGCATCGTGACTGTACATTGGAGTGGTTGTATGATATTACGCCCCACCCTCATTATAGCCAGAACGCAGCGTACGCGCAGCTAGTAGTAGCTGATGCTGCCTGAATGCAACTGCTGTGTCACGCGTAGAGGAAGTACCTAGGGCACAGCTGAGCTGTGTACGTGTGCTCACCTGGTGTTTTCTTCTAGTATTAGCATAGCGGTCTATTTAGTATTGCTTGGCACAGTGTACATTTAAATACCAGTATTTGTACACGAACATGTCAGGTTGAAGCTTTCTTGAAAAGTATCCCGTAACGGATACAGTTGCACAATATGATAAATTGATATATATCGGCAAAGAACCTCTACGAATCAATACATCTATTGCACGAAATGTTCTGCCAAATACTGTTAAATCTACCCATTTTAGTAGAATTAGCCAGGTAAGAAAATGAATGGATTAGGGTGAAATGATTTGAACGTAATTAGACGGTAGAATATTTGGTTGTAAAAAAATACGAAATAATGGTGTGGGAAGGTTTGCAATCTAGAAATGAAACGAAGACTGTCGTTAAATTGACTACGTCACGAATTTTCTATGGTAAAATTTGTAAAATGTTTGTTGCCATTTTTTTACATTAAAAGTAAGAACTAACGGGACTAACGTATCGTCAAATTCTTACCTGATAAGATTGTTTCTCAACTAGTTAAAAATCCAAAAAACCTGGACGATTTGATATTAGTGTTCCTGACATTAATTGCTTGCTATGGGCTATGTATGCGTCACAAGTGTATGTTCACATCGACACATAGTAAAGATGAGGTATAATCAGCAATTTAACCATAAAAAGTGAACAGAATTGCTTATATTTTGTGAAAAAGTGGGAATTTATTTTGTATTTTTTACTATTTACGGTGACGTAATCACTTTAATCACTAAAAACTCCTGCGTATCCTTCAACTTATATACTCGAAACAGATTTCTGTATGTTGGAGTAGTATTGCTAGGAAGTAGTGGGTTTCTATAGAGCTCACTATAATCTGTATAACATGCAAACGGGACCACTTTAATCTCCTAACAATAGGGCGTCAATTGGTGCTGGCTAGCTGGCTCAGAGGCATTGTTACCAGAGTCAACAGGCTAAATTATATGGCAGTCTATGGTGAACTCCTGAGTCCAGTGTATTGTGAGCGTGTGATATTCCTCAGTGTGCTGGCGTGTTCCCGTGTAGTGTGTGTGTGTATGTGCGCGGGGCACTGTTATTGCAGGGGTAGTAAACCGCTACTTTGTTCTCCGGAAACATGACAGCCAAAATCAATTTTGACGGTAGACGTTAGTTTTTTTCGTAGAAAATATTGGTGTGTAACGATAATTTATAACCGCATCTTCATATGCTTTTTTTTTGCAATACAAAGGTGTGATTGCTTTCAGCTAGGCTAAACAGCATAACAGCAGAATCCTTGTTGAATGGGTGGTAAGAAACGTGTTCCTAACTTTCCCAAATGAAAAAGTGCATTATTACTTTCACTTATCGCCCAAATGTCTGCTCATCCCGGAACAGTGTAACCACTCTCAAACCTGTGTTACGCGACTCTTCTATACAGTATTTGCCTTGCGTGACCAGCAAGGCATACAAGTTTGAATGTGTGTCAATTTCCCCCCCCCCCCGCCGTTAATTCGATTGCGGAGACGGCGGGCCATTGCGAGCGTGATATGCATGTGTAACGTTGTATTTTGCTCTCGCAGGTCCACACCGTGTCCGAACGTGAAACACGGCGACGAATGGGGCGACCCCAACAACTGCGAGAGTGGTGACAACTGCCCCTACTGCCACACGAGGACAGAGCAGCAGTTCCACCCCGAGGTGTGTGCGTGTGCGTGCGTGCATGCGTGTGCGTGCGAGCGTGTCAGTGCGCGTATGCAAGTCTCAAAAAGGTCTTTATTAATGAGAAATGTGTATACAGTTATTTGTGGCAAGGTGGTTTTTACCCATAATACATAACCCTGAGCTGGGTAACCATGCATGCCAAAGTTTATAGCAATGTGTGACTCGTCAATCGTGTGATCTCAATCAAAAAGATGAATCTCAGAGTCGCGTGCTGATGGTTTTGAAAGCTTAGTCTAAGTGATCTAGTTGATGTGTGACTTTGTTCGTGTCGCAGATTTACAAGTCTACGAAATGCAACGACATGCAGCAGACGGGGTATTGTCCGCGCGGCCCCTTCTGTGCCTTTGCGCATGTAGATCGTAAGTTGCACTTTATACGAATAATATGATAAAACAAAAGACATGAATGCGGCATTTGACGTTACTGTCCGTTAAAAAAACCAGTTTTCATTATCCCACATACCAGTCATAGTAGTTCAGTAATAGTAAGTGGGTAATAAATACTGTATTTCAAAACATTCAAACTTATTTTAATGGGTAGTGCCATAATGCTAAATGCTAGTTCATATTCACCTCTAATTGATCTTTAATATTGAAAATTGGTATGTAGCATAGGTAAGCAGTATATGTTCTGCTATCTTTTAATACCGTGTGATTTAGAACACTTGCTCCACTGCTCTGTGTAGCAGAGCACGCTTTCATAGAATTGTTTACTGAAATGGAACTCTAATCGATCGAATAAATTTAATGAAATAAAATCAATAATAATCAATAAATGTAAATAAATACTTATTAAGTGGATAATGAAGTGCATCCCTTGTGGCGGTTGTTGGAACTCAGTACCGTTGTTGGTTTAATCCGTGCTTAATTTAGAGCTATTTAATTAATCAAATGCTAATATGCACCTTGTTGCATAATGCATGAATTTGTGGGAAACAGTTTCTGTGGAATGTAATGAAAGAGTTTGGCTTAAAAACTGCCTAGATTTATAGCAACTCTAGTGGGTTTTACATAAATCGTCATCTATGCATATGGAGTATGCGGAAGCATTATGTCCTCATTGGCATATGTGCCTTGTAGTTTTAGACCCCCTGTAAAGTGAACTTTAATATCGAATGAGTGCAAGCAAAAACAAAAGGCGGATTTCGTATGCTATGTACAGTATGTGTTTTACGCACACCCTTACGCATATACAGTGAGAGCGCTCGCACACTATTCTTGCTGTCAGCTGGTTGGTAAACAAAAATATTGGCAACCGTCCAAAAGTGTGCGTGCAAATGCTTTTTCTTTGTTTATGGCCACATAGTCTCCCCCCCCCCCCTAGTGTCGTGTCATCGAGGAAGAGAGCGAAAGATGAAGATCAATTTGAAGTGAATTGCAAATGGTTTTACCTTAAAATTATTGTGTTCTAAAAGTTTCTGGAGATTATTATTCAATGACGTGGGCTCCTTTCTATAAAACTTTCTGTTTCCCTATGCAGAGGAGATGACACTACAGAGAGAGTTATCAGAAATGAGCTGTTCCAATTCATTGTCAAGTTTTCTGCCGTCATCATTACAAACAGCAAACAACAACAATAATCAACCATCCACTAAGGCAGTTCAAATGAATGGCAGTGGGCAGAATGGAAATAACCAGGTAATGCATTTCATTCCTTAATCATGTTGTTTCATGCAATTCTGGTCTGTCTATCCATGGCATGTATAGCCAGTCTCTTGCGTGTACAATAGTTTGATGCCCTGTTGTCAGGAGTAAAACAATACATTAATTTCGTATGTTGTATTAGTTTTACTCTTTATTTTTACACCTGATCCTGATTTTTATTAGATGATTTTTTACTCGTGGTGTTGTCATGATTTGATTACTAACTGCTGCCGAGGCAGTGTTTTAACCAAGTGACAGTGTTTTGTGTGTTAACAATTGAGTTATTTTCTTTTCAGAATAATTACAGCAAATCTCTACAGTTAAACAACAACTTGACACCAATGACTACTGCCCAGCAACTGATTAATAGTATAAATTTCAGCATGTCGTTAGGAAACTCAATATCAGTAAGTTCTTCATTATCCAAGTAATCATGTTAATATTAGCATGTTGTAAGGTAAATACATGTGCAAATTATTTAATTAGTTCCGTCTACTGTACTTCCTCTCTTAATGGTTATTGGTGTACACGTTTTTAGAAAATGGTGTGTTGAGCGAAAAATCCACATTGCCTTGCAGAATTCAATACCTATGGGTAGCTATAGCGAAAGCATCATTAACACCTTCCACATGGCTCCAATTGGAAAGCCTCGGTCTGGTAGTGTAGCGTCCGATGGTGGCTCCACCTATCAGAAAGCGCCGGGATCGGAACGGGAAGATGCCCAGGTGCAGTAGACGTATAATACATGATGAAATGTGTTGCTGCAATCATAACTAGTTTGCTGCAAGAAGCTAAATATAACAAGGAGAGGAAGCGGATTGGCTGTGTGCTTTTCGCCTCAAGGACGCCATCTATGGACCATAATCAGCTGAAACGGCTGTGCGGATCCGTCCCCCATAGACAATAGAACACTAATCTGTTCTGGACCAATATGACCAAATATGGCAAATATCTGGGCCAGATATGGCGGCGCTTCCTCTCCTTGTTATATTTAGCTCCTTGCAGTAGACGTATAATACATGATGAAATGTGCTAAATAAGTTCGTACCCACTATGTAATGGCGAGACCATTCCTAAAAGATGTCTCGTTTGCCTTAATCGACCTAAAGGACTGTAAGCCAATTAATAAAACGTTTTTACCTTGTGCATTGCGCAGCAATCGTGCGGTAAATTGTTGTGTGTGGGGAGGAGTAATTATGACTACATAGAGTTCGACTTTTAAGCTGTATCACGCTACCTCTAAATCGCCATTGTAAGGACGGCATAATGTCTGCGATATACGCATGAAATTATTTGGCACTTTATCGGATTCAGCGCCGAGTGAGCGTTCGGATCGTACGTGATTGCTTCCATGCACAGAGTATATTGTATAGTGCGTAATACGTAATATGATATACAGCCCGCAGCAGCCTTCATATTTAACGCACTCGTATTGAGCGAAGATTTGCAAACATTGTTTGTTCACAGATGAATGGGCTTCTCTGTTACAGGCTAGTATACGCAAGCAGATTTTAGCAATCGACAATGACCCCGCGTTAGATCCGGGAGAGCGAGCGAAACGCAAGCAGAACCTCTGCCTCGTGCATAATCTCAATCCGGCTAGTCTATCTGGTACTCCACCGACCACGCCGGGCTCCACCGGTTCAGCAATGTCAGCACTTGCTATGCCCTTCTATCCACCTAGCGACACTGTGGAATCCGTTATAGGTGCGTTTGATTCGCCTTGCGGCGATGCATGCGCGACACGCTTCTCTAGTCGTGTGCTTGATGTGAATGCTATGTACTTCTCTCGGATCATCATCTCGACATTTCAGTTGTGGTAAAAGTGATAGGTGATTGGCTAGAGAGGTCCTGTCTTGCATGATTCACACTGTCAGCGTGAGCGTATTGTCGGATCCGGCCTCGGACTCGTGGTTTCCTTTGTTTGTGTAATAGTTGCTTAGTGCGTACTTGGTTAGTGACCTGTTCTAGGATTATGTAGTAATGTGTTTACATGTGCTTCTCAAATGTGTTAATTGCGCGTCTGGTTTGCAGGCAATGCATTGGATGACCTCATGACGTTGGAAGACATCAGTAACTTGGCTGCGATAGATAAAGAGATTGATAATGATAGCAACTCAGTTAGCAGTTCACATAGTGCTGGTTTTAGCTCTAATAACTACACGGGTATGTTCATACATCCAATGAGAAATCTTTCAATTCATATTGCGCTAATAATCTTCACTTATCGGTATAAGTGTAATAATCGGTAGCATCCTTTGTGTCTATACATCCAACTCATATCTCTGGGAGTCTCACCACTGCTCTCCCTTTAATTTCATACAATCTCCCATTTATATCCAAAGTTAGAATATAACTTAGGTTGGGTGGAAACAGGGTCCCTAACTGCATCATACCTATCTCTATCATACGTTATCTCCATCCAACTTGTTTTAATCTCACTCGGATTTCATCCAACCTGTCATACTCTGTCTATGCTGTTTGACCACTGCATCACTCTCTATCTGAAACCTTAAGGGTAGAATGTTTAGACTACTGAATTTTCCGTGCAATCACGTGACGATAATATGGAATATTAGCATGGCTAGTAGAAATCTGTTTGTAGAGGCTGTACTGTGTAACGTGTAACTACAGCCTGTTAAAAAACGCCTTTGTTTCAAATGACTCGTTCGTTATTTTGCTAAGAGTAGCCTGCTCTAGAACAATATGAAGTCCTTTGTGTGTGTGTGTTTATGTGTGGTGCTTCTTTTCCAGGATTGCTCGTGTCTAGTGCACCAGTGAACATTCCCGCAACATCGTCGTGCAGCACCATTACCAATAACCTGTCGCATTCGCCACCGCACTCCCCGCTGGTCGGTGGACTCACGAGTAGTCTGCGTGTGCATCACAACAGCCATCACGGCATCGACCAGGTAGCAGCATGTTTCTCCCCCCCCCCTCTCTCTCTTTCTCCCGCCTCGCTTTCCCCCTCCCCTTCCCTACATCCCCTCGTTTTCACTCGCCGTTCCTCTGAAAGAAAGGTCACACATTCATTGACACGTTTGTGTTGGTTCAGTATAATTGTATGACTGGAGTCATTATCATTTATAGACGTAATGAATTTCGGCAGATATTAACGTTAGGGTCGCGTCAACTAGCCCACGAATTCGGACGACTATTTGCGTTTTGTGCGAGTTCGCCAAAATTCCCGCCTCCACGTCTCTGCAGAGTACTTTTCTGTGCCATCCGAACTCCACGCATTCGAAATATCAAAGTCTCCCCGGTGGCATCATGGACTTCAACTCGCACAGCATGTCGCCGACAGCGCTGGGCCGCCACTCGCCTCTCGTCACCAGCACCGTGTTTGCCGGCAGCAGCGCGAGCGAGGTGCAGAAACTGCGAGAGGAGCTCATATCCAACAGAGCCAAGCTGGCTTCTTGGGAAGAGAGCATGCACCAGGCTAGAACGGTGCGTATTGCGCGCGTTCGGGGCGGTCCCTGCCGCTCTACCTTTCGGTGCTTTGCTTCACGAAACCGACGATCGTGATCTTGCAGAACAGACGTTTTCGACGAAACGAAATTTTCTTCAAAGCAGATTTGAGTTTTTTGGCTACTTTCCTGACATAGTTACGTACACTGTGTAGTTACATAGTGATGCAGTTATGTGTAGATCATAATGAGGCAGCTAGTCAGAGCCTTGACATTTCATCAAGGTGTGCATCTTCAGGAGTTGCGCGTTGCTGGATTTGTTGGTTGCACACGGCTTACTCATTCGCTGCTTGCAAAAATGTCGTCTGTTGTCACGGCGATGCTATTTGATGCAGGCGTGCGAGGCGTGGAAGCGGGAAGCTGAGGACGCGATGCGGAGGGCCAAGCTGACGGAGCATGAGAAGCAGCAGGGAATGCACGAGAGAGAGGAGGTGAGCTGTGCCACGATACATCAGCTGTCGGTAGTCACCGCCACAGTCGTGTGGTGCATGTGTGCGTCTGAAAATGCAGGGTTTTACATAGAGAGCTTTGTAACTCTTTTTGCCAAGACTATGACACTATGTGTTGTGAGAGATATTAGTAACGATCTGTTCAGGTAACGCTGTTAATATTGCTATCAGCTATTGCTGAACATATACCGCTAGTGCATTTTTGTGTAGCTGTTTGTGTCATTGCATCTAATGGACAAGTGCATTAGTGAACAATGTGTTGAATTGTGCGTTTGCTATCCCACAGGCATTATCTAAAATCAGCCAGTTACAACTGGAGCTTGAAAAGCTGACGAGTGGGCAGTATCTACGAGTGCTAGCAATTGGTTCAGGACTTGAGGAGGTGCCATTGCCCAAGTTGAAACACATACAGCAGCAAATGAGACTAGATCTAGAAAGAGTTGAAAAGGTAAGCTAGGTTCACACTATCGACTTTTTGTTTTTGAAAATCTTTGAAGTAAAATCTTTTCAAAATCTTTTGTAAAGATTTTTCAATTTCTTATCAAGAAATCTTTCAGTAACATCTGTTGACACTATAGACTTTTGTCTTTGAAAGTTGATGAAAACTGTCTATTATGTTTTGTTTTTCACCCACATTTGTTATTTGGGCACAATATAACCCGTGTGAATTAGCCCACAGTGATTAGTGACATTTACACGTAGGAACTGGCCAATCAGCGCGCAGCGCTTTTACGATTTCATGACAAAGTATCGGGCAAAATCGAGCAAAATAGAGCACGTTCCATATTGCCCGACAAATCACCTTTTCAATTTTTCAATTTCTCAACATCAACTTTTCTGTTCACGCTATCGATTTTGAGTTGGGAAATTGAAAAATTGCTGAAAATCGCGTCAATTTCTCGATTTTACGACAAAAGACTATGCGTGTTAAAAACATGCTTGTGAGGTTCTACAACTGGTGATACATTTATTAACAATATGAACTTTTTATTCGTCATAAACAAAAGTTTTATGTTTGCATTCTAATTTTCATTTTGCATTCTTGTCTTGCTTTGTAGGCGATATTCAAAAGTCAGGCAGTCAAATGTTTAGTGTGCCAAGAGAAGAATCGCACAGTAGCCATCTTGCCCTGCAACCATTATGTTCTCTGTGAGACGTGTGCACCGCAGCAACAAGAATGTCCCTACTGTCATCAGACCATCACTCAAAAGTCCAGTGTCGGGCGACCTGGCTTATAACACCTCGATCTTCTAGGATTAACAAATTGTTCTTAAATCAGGTTTAGCGGTGTTGTTTTTACCAGTGCCACGCGGAGATTTGAATTCGCAATCTCTTTTGGATCTCTGTCGATTACAGATTGCTGCGACGGCATTGCATTTTGGCTGAGTGTATTTTGTATTCTTTAAGAGTTTTGTACTTATGGAGTACTACTGTCATTTTAGTATTAAGGAGAAGCGATCGAGTGATGTATAAACACGGCCTGCACTTTAGCTACATAGTGATAGTTACAGAGTGTTACGTGGATGTATGTGTAATTGTGTAAGCGGGTTTAGATTGTGCAGAAATAATTAGTAAGTAGCTTACATAGTTTAAGAAGCATTGTGACCAGAATTATTTGTATCGTGTGTGTTCATAAAGAAGGTTAAGCTAAGCTTCAGTTCACAGCAATATAACAGATGGTTATTGCGCCAATCACAGATTATTGTACAAGTATGTGAGCTGGAAAATATTTTGCTCTCCACATTTACTCATCTACACTATATCTTCTTCCCTTTCTTCGATATATTTTAGCCAGCATTTGAGCTGTCTAGATATCCAGATCTTTAAACGATGTTTTGTGAACTTTTTGAAGAATAACTATACTTCATTTGTCAGCATTATTTTAACGTTAAGTGTGGGCTTTGTATATTTTAAATAATTTTACTGTTCAGTATTAATAACATAATTGTACCATATTGAATAATAACTAAAAATTTACTATTTGCATTAAGAATGGCACCACTCCCTGTGCTGTGTCGCAGGGGTGACATAGGATGGTCCAAGTTGTTTATGCATAATAAACGCGGCCAGCTTGTAATTTGACAATCATTAATATGATAAACAATTGAAATATTTTATCACTCGCTGTTAGCTTCAGTTAAATTATGGTTTATGTTATATTGCTATTTTAACATTATAATAGTAGCTGGAGATTGATGTAATATCACCTTCGTTATAAGCTCGCTGTGTGTATGTAGCAAGGTTTAACTTTGCTACCCAGCATAACGTTACAAGCACAAGAGACTGGTGCCAACAGTAAATGCCAACTAACGTATCGTTAATTAACAAATTTAGGATTTTGCTAGTATCTCATTAATATTGAACAGTAAAAATTTCTGCGGAGCTTAACACTAAATAATTTAATCCTAATTTAAGTGAAAATTATGCTGAAAGCTGAAGTTGTGTTATATTTTGTATCACTGATTGGCAATATGAATTTCCTACTAATTGGCGTTTCCAATATCATGCGTTCTGCGCTACACTTCCATTATGGTACTTTTAAACACTTGTTTGTGTACAGTTTTTCTTACCGTGTACGGTAAGTGTATTACCAAAAAAACTGCATAATTAGTGTGATAGTTGTTCAGTGTGGTGTTAAAATCTGCCATCAGCTGTTTATTTTTTCTTTGTAATCTTGCAACCCAATGTAGTTTGGCACTAGACAAAAAGTTTTATTCGCAATTTTGCGTACTGTTAAGACAGTATGAAGGCACTGCCTTAGCAAGTTTACTAGTGGGTTCATGCCTATTGATTGAATAGTAGGCCCTAACGTACTAGAAGGCAGTTAAATCTATAAGGTGTGTATGTCTCTTGGTTTTCTCACGTGTGTATCCGTAATTATGCTTGTAAATGTTTAAGGCCTCTGTAACACAGTACAAGTATGCATATATGCATACCTGCTGGACACTGTATTGGTAGGATGGATTCTCGTGGAGATAGATACCTATCGTATCGTCAGGAAAAACCATTATATATTTTGAAACCACTATAAATTTATTACGCATTTGTACCCTGTACTGTTCTGCCACTGGCTATCTCGTGTATGATGTATATCCAAAGTAGGTTTGCAATCCCAACCACCGGCTTTGCTCTGGATCCCGTACGTGCTTATCGTTGACATGTCGTGTCATTAGAGCAGTCGATGTCACCTGATGGTTGTTTGAATAGCACTCGCCATGTTCATAGCGTCCTCGTCTATTCCGGTTGTAATAGTTAGGTTTGCATCGGATCAATTGCACTCTAAAAATCTGGGGAAAATACAATGATGCTTGCGGTTTCTGAGTAAAATTCTCAGTCTCATTACCGGCGAGGTCATATCGCATGCTAGTTCTCGACTGGACAAACGCACAACCCATGCAATAGCGCAATGCGTGTTTGTAGGAAAAGCAAGTTTCACGCAACACGTTCACATTTTCAATCGAAGCGAATACGGTTTGGTCACGCGATAGGTCCATACTGCAAGTGTATGTTTCTAGCTTCTATGCTCCTTGGTGTAGCCTAACATTGATACTAACAATACCATGTGTTAACGGCTTCAACTCTTGTCATTGGCTATCAGTATTACCGATAGGTCAGTCTCTAACAGAACTCGGGAGACAGTGTTCCGGTTGGACTTCAGACTCCGTCTGAGTGAAAGAGATACAGGGGTTGTTGTTGTTGTAGCACACCTGTAGTGGTGCCCGTATCGCAAACAGGCGGAATATCAATGCTTGGCTTCATACGGTGCGCTTCTATCACTAACATTGTGTTTCATAACGCTGTGTATCCATTTCGCTGCCAGTAACTTTGATGTCGATTTAGGTGTGCGTGTGTGTGTGTGCGTGCGTGCGTGCGTGCGTGCGTGCGTGCGTGTGTGTGCGCGCGAGCGTTTGTCCTCACCTGTGTACCTTTTAAGCGCATAGTTCCATTATAGGATTTCAATTTACCAAAGCTGCCATCGGTACCGATTCTATCGCTTCCTATTGTACATATGCGTTACTAGAACCTTACTGCTGTCTGGTAAGGTACATTGAATCTGGCTCTTGTTTCGCCATTCAGTTTCGCAGGTAGATTTATGGACCATATGTAGCAAACATGTAATTGTAGACAGTAACAATTAGAAAGTATATTTTTGTACTTTGGAAGTATAATTTTTTGGTATATGAAACGTGAGAGAACTGAAGTTGAGAAGAGCTGAGTGTGATGTGAACTTTGAGAAATTTTCATGATTGTAAAAAGAGCGCATTTTTGCCCGACATTGACACGTGATTTTTCTAAGATATATTTTCTCCAAAGATTAGAACATGAAATTACTGCATGGTGTTTTATCCGAGATGATAACGTCTCGGCTTTAGGTTGTTTAAAATTATTATATCATTTAGGTTGATTTTTAAATTGTAATAAGTATTTAAATTCGGGAGCTTCGTGATGTCTAGGAATGCATAGCGTCTGCAATTCCCAATTGTGCCAGATCGTGTAGACTTTGGTTTTCGGTACGATGTACGATAAAACGAATGCGAGAGTGTTAAATTTTAAGCATAAATAGTAGTGCACCTATTATTATAAACATATTAAAGATCCGTTTTCAATTGAGTATTGACCGCAATATCCAACCCAATCAAATAGGGTGGTCTATAGGTAGCTCTACCTGTGCGGGGGGTGGTCTTCGCTCCACAAGAGGTAGAGCTAGTATGTAGGTTGCATATACGTGTGATACGTAGGGCGGTCACTCATGTACAGGTACGACAGCACTTTACTGTTTGTGATTGTGTAAACTTTAATAAATTAAAGTGGTCGGATTATATCTGTTTTGCTGGGGGGTGGTCCGTTTGTCAGGGGTTGGGTGGGGTGGGTTATAATGGTGGCATCGTGTAGGTTTATGCCTATATGGACCATCTCCAGTCAGCGGTTACACCCCCGCGTGTAGTTTTGCATCAGTATTGCTCGTGGTGTGTACGCCAGAAGTGAAGACGCCAGTCTTTCTGAAATGTCGTAGTCCTTTTCATTGTAAATCAAACAGTCACGTTCATTAACTTGTGTATTTCCACTCGACTAGACTCGATCCTGTATATCACGAACATATCTATACAATGTGTGTGTATATGTGTATGTACATATATATATATATATATATATATATATATATATATATATATATTCATGTGCATATACATTTCATTTTCAAGGCATTGCCTTACATTTGGTATTATAGGCAAAGTTTATACACGCCAACTGTTCTACACTTGTTTACGGGATCCTGGCAACAGTCGGGCTGAAATTATTAAATTATAGAACATCGAAACATAAACTGCGCTTGTAAAGAACGCTAGACATTTATATTCAGATGTCGGTTAGAGCTTTTGTGCTTTTGAATTATCAGCTAGACTGCAATTAGGAGTATAATCTCAGTAATTGTCCAAACGATCTAAAAGACTCGTGGCAAAGACATTGATCGTAATAATAGAATTATATTATTAGCTTATTTTAGTTACCATAAATAGTATACGTAAATCATATGGCTTAAGCCAGTTTCTGATGTCGACTGTAATCATTGACTGTAAAATGTCACTTTAAAAATGCCCATTAGGTTACGTGCGTGTTTAGGTTTACAAGCTTTCCCACTGTCCTTATTTATGTTTAAAGTATCGATATCGAAACGTTTATCTACATATTCATTGTCAAGCTGAAACGATTGAATATCTTGGGGGAAAGGAAGCCTATTAGTAAATATTTGTTTATAGATAATAGTGCAAATGTATGTTTAAAGAATCTATTTCTATAGTTCTTTTACTTTTAATGTTTTAAATCAATTAAGCGGCTGTTATTCCCCTCGCAGATCTAGTAATTAATTTCATTCGGTTTCTAATCTTTCTATTTGAGTTGTCGTCCTACTTTTATAAATGTACACTGCCATGTGGAAAATACCAAGTTATTCATATAACGATTATGTAAAACACTAATGATATTGGGCGTGTCTCCATTTACACTGCAGTAAAAGTTGGTAGGATCCCTATATATTTCCTAATTGCTATGGTATGTGCGTAATTTTCATGTTTATTTTGCGGTTACTGACAGAGAGTTGTCTTGTAGAATAAACCTACCTAGCCTAACAATACTAGCCTATAATTTCCCCTAGTTAGACCCAAGAACCGTATAACGATCATCGCGAGACAAAACAAGAGAATGTCATTGTATTGCGACGCCAGAGGTGGGGTTAGGACGAATTCTTGTCTCATGTTTTCGCATATAATGCTATAAAGACAGGGGTCGGCCGGGGGCCGGGTAACTGAAAACACGCCCATTCGTACACGCGTGGGTGGTTTAGGCGTCTAAACGGTCAAAACACATAGTAGGAGCCATACATAGGAAGGATTCCTAGTTGTACTCATTAGTTCTAACTCCTTGATGTAACCGTTTCAGTTTGGCACTAAATCTGTTAGTAAAACATTCGGTGTTTCATATTGATCGTGGAGATATCAACATAAACAAAGCATTTTGTCGGCGAACTATAATTACTCTGTCTCCTAACTGTTATTATCTATGTAATCAATCATCCAGTGAACCTACTATAAGAATCTTTATAATGAATAAATACTTTCTGATATTATTATGTAAACTTAAGTGAACTATATTATGTTTTATCGGATTATGGCATTCCCTGGTTCGCTATAATGGACTTGTGAATTATAGATTTGTATTGTGAAAGTTAATGGTGTGATCAGGTTGCTTTCGTAAACTGATAATATACACAAACCGGTATCGAATAATCAGACAAGTAAACTTCAAATTTTCGCCTCACCACCCACCAAAGCTATATATATTACTCACTTATCCTCTTGGGCCCCCGATGCGGCATGAGGCCGTAAATTGCTATAAACTATAAACAATATAATAATACCACAATTGATTGATCACAATGTATTTTATTTTTTTATTTCGAGGAAGGCAATTTAATATATTGCATGAGTTTTTATTCTATATCTTCGCAAACGTGGCGGTAAAATCGGAACAAGTATCGCAAAGAATATATGTACATGTAGTCGATTATTAGATCGTTAGCATATATTGCAATGGGTTACTCTGGGTAATAGCGGAGAAAAAATACAACGGATGACTTAATTGTAGTGATGGCTAAATATCAAACGTACCCGTTCACTATAATTTTGCGCGCCAAATATACCGGGCAACTATGGCGGTACCGGTACCCAAGTTCCGATAGCAGCTGCCCCTAGATTTTGGAGCAAAATTAAAAAAGTTGAGATAATAATCGTAACTAACAGTTAATTGAGTCATGAAATTTTGCCCCCCCCCCTCTAGGAATTTGCTCAGCCTACGGCCCTGTCCTATGTAACTAACTATGTAACAGTCCAGAAAATGCAACCACGACCATGGTCGTCTCATCAGCGAATGTCAGATACAATGACGCGTTAGCGTGTATAAGCAGTGCCAGTAATTTGTATTGTAAATTGTAAATGTTATAGGGTATTATGATAACATTATTGCACTCGCGTCTCATCTTCATTTAACCGTAACCCAACGCAGTTGCTACTTTTGATATGTTACCGTTTTAAATGTTTTTATTCAGTTTTCCATATATCCAATTAAGAGCGTATAAAGAATGTATCCTTCTTTATACGCTCTTGATCCAATCTACTTTTGATCCAATGTATATTTGAATGATTCGTAGTGATGACAGGACGGAAGGATAGCGGAGGATTGAGCTGCACAGCTTCGGAGCCAATAGAAGAACTGCATTTTACAGCCAATAAGCGAGCAAATAAGGTGATATATAGTCCAATAAGAAGTTGGCTGCATTCAGCCAATGGGGCAAGCGTATACAGACGCCAATCATAAGCAGTGACACCATGACGTCAGGGTCACTATATAAGCCATAGGAAAGCCGTTACAACGAATACAGTGTGTAAGCATAGGTACTTTACCCATATTGCTAGGAATCCCATAGAGAAAATCAACTAAGGTATGCATGTTTACGTTTTAATTTTATAACAGGCATCTTAACTAGCATTTCTAGTCACATAAAAATGTAAAGAGAAGTAAACAAATTCTATCCTTTGTAGGTAACTGTAGTATTGAAAATGTCTCTTTCTTGCCGTTTGTTTATGTCGTGCATCATGGCGCATCACACGGCAGTTGGCTCTGAGAGAACAATAGGTGGAATGATTTTGGGTGGGAGCACAAATTTGTGAGGATTTTCTAAAGCTTAATGAACATAAAAATGTGTATGTAAGAAACATTCATAGGCACAAGTGACAAATATAGTTCGTAGTGTTTACAAACTGCATCCGTCGACTCATTCGTTGTGCGGTCATTGTACTCGCGTGTACAGCGCCGTTCGTGTTGGTAGGTGGGCCATTGAGTACGGTATTAGCACTTGGAATAGGTTGGTCACTGACCAAGTCTAGATGTTTAACAGTTAATACATTGATACACAGCCCCTGTGATGGCTCATTTGAAGTTCTTGCTAATTATGAAGGGAAAAATTACTGTGTAATATATTTCAATTTCTTCTTAATATTAAGTCAGTTCTTAACTGTATCTGACATCTGTATTAAGCACTTGTGATAATTGACAATGTGATTGTTTACCTAATTTAATATTGGTTTAAAAATGATTTGTTATGTTTCTATAAGTTGAATCATAATTTGTTTTAGTGAAAGATGGCACGTACCAAGCAGACTGCGCGTAAGTCAACGGGAGGCAAGGCTCCACGTAAGCAGCTGGCCACTAAGGCTGCACGTAAAAGTGCGCCGTCTACAGGTGGTGTGAAGAAGCCCCATCGTTACAGGCCAGGTACCGTTGCGCTGAGAGAAATCAGACGATACCAGAAGTCTACGGAGCTGCTCATTCGCAAGTTGCCATTCCAGCGTCTCGTACGAGAAATTGCACAGGACTTCAAGACAGATCTTAGATTTCAGAGTGCAGCTATTGGAGCGCTGCAGGTAAAGTTAATGATATAGGGCTAATAATTACACACTAACTTAACTTCCTTAGCTGGTCGTAGCAATGTAGTTGTGGTATCTGACATAACACCATTCTTTGATATGTATGAAATTTTAATTGATAACTGTTTCTATGAAGTGAAATACTAAGTTTCAACTAAAGTTTCATGTGATCTGCTGTAACATAATCAAGAAGCTGCATCTGTAGCAAAAGAAAGAATGTGTTCTTGTACAAGCTTGGTGGATGGTGGGAAATTTCCGATTCTGGAATAAAAACTAGAATAGAATAGAAACTCTACAATTTTATTCACCAGCTTATCTATCAGTAATTGAGATAATAATTGTAGTGGTTTCAGTTGTCCCTATTTTCTGTGAACTTTTGTTGATACAAGATTTTTGTTTTATATTGCAGGAAGCTAGTGAAGCATACCTGGTTGGTCTGTTCGAAGATACCAACTTGTGCGCTATTCATGCTAAGAGAGTCACAATTATGCCCAAAGACATCCAGCTGGCTCGTCGCATCCGTGGTGAACGTGCATAAACGACATTTACTTTCAAGGTCTCAGTTTACAGTTTAGTTTTCAGTATATATTGTACAAAAACACTGACGGTCCATCCACCTACAATGTAACTTCACGTCACTGATGTCGGGTTTGATTATGAAATGGTTTTCCTGATAGCACCTGAAGTTGTGAATAGTGTTGTTTGTTGTCGGTTGCAATCACTGCCAAAGTGGAATTTTAATGTAAACTAACGGTTTTATATGATATCTTAAAAACTACTGTAGCCACTTGGAAATCAGGCATTCTGAGTAATGGCATATTTTTAACTGTCATCTGTGTTACCTATTTAGACATAAACTGCATAGTAGTGTATCAGTGTTGTGTATATCATAACGAGGCCACTTGTCTCACACTACCCTGTTCCGACCAGTCTATAATTTCTACTTGATATTCAGGTATGCCGCTGGACACATGAAATTTACATGTGAATATTGTACATTGTCATTCAAAATATTTGGTTTTTTTCTCTTTTTTTATATAACATAGGTGACATCTAGTGCCATTTTATCTCATTAAATGTGGCAGTAAATTATATATTATGTGTTGTCATTGTTTCATTGTGATTAGACAGTCCATCTTAGCACTCGCTTGAAACAAAACGTGTGTGTTTGTTTTATCATAAAGGATCAGATAGTAAGACTCCATGTCAATAAAGATTCCGGAAGATTATTTGTAAATGTGTTTATGTTGTGGTTATAGTTTTCTGTCTAATCGATTGTCTTGATGTGTATTACTGTAATCTATTCTTCACTATTTAAATTATACTCAATCCTTCATCTGTCGTTTAGGTACCTGTTCAATAAAAATTCTGCTGCATGTTTGCTTAAAATTGCATTGTAATCTCCAATGTTTTTCCATGTTGTATCTGAATGACCAATAATATTCATGTAAGCAATTGTATATTGCTATCATGTGTCTGTACAACAAAAGTTATTGATATTTTGTATTCACATGTTTGTAGTAGGAGTAAAATCTTGTAGTCTATATATTTGGTGTTATCTTACTTCTGCAGAGTTTAATCTTTATTGTAAGAGTTCTTTCCCCCAATGATAATGTTACGTACGGGTGTACTATCCTTTTGTCTGTCATAAAACGACGGCTGGATTACATGGTTTGCACAGTCCTTGAAAGGTCCTTGAACTTGAGGGGAATCCTTGAAAAGTACTTGGATTTAGTAAATGTTGATTTTGTGCTTGAATTTTTAGCTCATCTGACATAGTCAGATGCAGCTTGTAGAATCGCTTGATCGTCCGTCCGATCGTCCGATCGTCCGATCGTCCGTGCGTCCGGGCGTCAACAGTTGGGCACAAATCTTAACCGCTCGACGTACGGTCTCTCTCTCTCTCTCTCTCTCTCTCTTCTCCTCTCTCTCTCTCTCTGCTCTCTCTCTCTCTCTTC
>NW_014577194.1:206346-209684 GCF_000485595.1 Priapulus caudatus | reverse complement strand
GAGAGAGAGAGAGAGAGAGAGAGAGAGAGAGAGAGAGAGAGAGAGAGAGAGAGAGAGATAGATAGAGTGTGAGATAGATAGATATATAGATAGATATAGTTTTTTTTGGTATTTTTCTTTCAACCAAGCAGTCACCAACCGAGTTCACTTTATTTCTCGGGCAACGCTGGGTATCATGCTAGTTCTGTTATAAAACATAATTTTTGTTAATATGATTTTTATTTGTCATTAAAACTGTTTATAGTAATCATATATCATCTTTTTTTATTGGTTTTCTAGCAACTGGAAGTTATTTAGTGGTAATATTAGACTGCAATTTCTATACCTCGTTATAACACCAATATTTCCTAAGTCTCGATGGTGGCGGTATAACGGGGTTTTATTGTAGTTCTCAAAAATATGCATCAGTATATTCATCTAGGCAGTGTGAAATCGTGTATGTCAGACCATGGCGATAACAGTATAAACGTAAGTTTTATTCACATTTCCATCTGGTTAACAGAAAGTTTTGACTCCTTATTACTGCACTATAATGTAATCCTGTATATATGCAATTGTCTTATAATGGGGTTGCACTTCTACTATTTTCTCCTGTTTATATGGAAATAACCACGTATGTATGCTAAATGACAGAAAGAGTAATGTAATACGGCCTCGTGAGTATACATGAAGTGCATTCTTGGCACTGACCAATGCTGTTAGTGTATTGTACCTACAACTGTAGGATAGCAATGCTGGGTTTTATAGGCTGTTTTGATGTAGTAATAATTTAACCTAAACCATGACACTAGGTACATAAATAGGATTTCTATCTGTTTAAAAATACAATCCAATAAGAGGCCAGTAATGTTAAAAAATTTCTATATTTTTACGTTACACATTTAGCAAACTATTAACTAACTTAGTAATGAACAACACTGCTGTTACATAAATTCATAATTTGTTGTCCTGCTGCTGTTGCTCATAAGATTTTTCCAGTTCGATCTCTTTTAGCCTTTGTTCGATTCTCTCCGTTGGTAGCCCCTTGGAGCTGTTGTACTCAAATGATTGTCTCAGTTGAGTCTCTTCCAATCCTTTAATCCTATCTATCAAGGGCACGTCCAGTTCATCGTCAATATCGTTTTCCTCTCGTAATACACAGAAATAGATTAGAAACGCCGATACACTTCCTAATATGACAGTCAAGCGAAACGCCTCATATTTGTAGTTTCTTTCAACACTACCAGCTGGTCCAAAGGATTGCCGAACAGACCATGATTTTGCCAGACTTGTGGAATATTGAATAGGCTGGTCTTGACCACCATCTGTAGAAAACAGCTTGTGTAATGGTGTAGGTGCACGTAATTGGCACTGAATTGATGCTCCTAACCTACAATAAATCAAAAGCACATTAAAATATTACCAGACACTTGTAATTTTTATGGATGGCAAGTATCTTGTAAGTGTAACTGTAAGTTGTGCTGATAGGGTCTATGTCCCTCAGGGTACTGCCGGAACGTACCCTGGTAACTATCTAATATGCCGGACCATACCTCGCCTACTCCAAACCGTACCCCGACTTTCAGCCGATGTCGTAATACACACCGCTTGTCGGCAGGAAACGCGCCGCTTTATGCTCCCGTTCCTTGTTTCCGATCCGTTCCCGCAAAATATTCGTAACCCTTACCCTGTTACGTTTCACCTCCCGACCCTTTCTACAAGTGTCAGTGAGTCTATACGTTTCCAACCCATTAAGATAATCATACAAATTTTACTGTTCCACCACAACACTTGGAGCCATCTTTCAAAAATCTCGCGCGAAAATGCACAGAAAATGTCGTAAACATTGCAAAAGGAAAACGCATTCCCGATCTTGGTTTCAAATTTCTTCTTGGTTTCACAGTTTCATACTCCAATCCAACTTTATAAAGATATCATACAGGTCTGTATGTATATTTCAAATTTTGCGACATCAGTAGTGAGCGGAACAGGGACAGTCGGGGTACAGTAGGGAGTAAGCGAGGTATGGTTCGCCATATCAGATAGTTACCAGGGTACGTTCCGGTATACCGGACCGTACCAAGGGTACGTTCCGGCAGTACCCTGGGGGACATAGACCCTATCAGCATAAGTTGTAGTTGTACAAACACGAGTGTGGTTCAATTAATGTATCATTCTATGATATCAGTAAGCGGGAGTATGCAACTAAGACGCCTCTAAGTGCTCTCTCCACAGACAGACTCATCTGTTTCAAAGTATCAGCAGTGTCAGCACATCCTGGGCCCCCAATTCTTGCAGTTACTCAAACTAGCGCATTAACGTCCGGAAACGCATTATAACGAATAATACCGTAATTAATAATAATATTAATAATTTAATATATAAACGATTACACATCTCTCGATTCCGTTGCCTTGATGCTAAATTTGGATACTGCAGCGTACTACAGAAACAGAAACGCATGCGGTTACACACATGTCGTATGTATTAATACCTGCACCCAGATAATTTCAAGTTTTGTGTTATTTTTCCTAGCCTGTAAGCTGTAAGAAAACTCATGGAGGTCGCCATGTTATCTGATGAGTGCAGGTCCTACTAAACAGCGAAATGTGCTACTTAGCTGTTTAGTATAACATTTTTTACACATTTTGATACATTGCGGCAGTTATTGATGCACATTGCGCCACATTCTTACACATTCCGCGCACATTCCGCTGTTTAGTATAACATTTTTTACACATTTTGATACATTGCGGCAGTTATTGATGCACATTGCGCCACATTCTTGCACATTCCTGCACATTTCGCGCACATTCTTGCACATTCCGCACACATTCCTGCACATTCTTGCACATTCCTTTATATTTCGCTGTTTAGTAGCACATTTCGCTGTTTAATAGGACCGATGAAGAGATGGGAATGCTGGGATACGGATGTCATCTTGTTAAATGAAATCATGGCTGGCCTCGTAAGGAATTTCTTCTCTTTGCGTGCCTTTACTGAAATTTCAAGGAGAAGAACTTTCCTTCAGGTCCCTGCTTTGGCAGTCAAACCAGCTAGTTATTGTTGTTCCGGTAGGAGCTTATCACTAAGCATGTCATTGCATATGAAAGTATGCAAGTATTGAGATATGGTTCGCGAGTATCCGTGTGCTGTAGCCTGCAAGGAGCTATAAACACAGTGGCTATATATGCCCGGTGTCACGGTCTGAGATTACCCCCAGTCTGAAATTACCCCTAGCACCTCGTGCGCATGCGTGACGCATGCGCAGTAGCGCTGGATAATGAGACTGCCGCGGCCACCACAGGCACTTGGACCGTTTCAATAATAAAATGATGGTTAATAAATACAACTTGTCA
>NW_014577194.1:191118-206321 GCF_000485595.1 Priapulus caudatus | reverse complement strand
AATGTTAAAAAATTTCTTATTATTTACGTTACACAATTTGCAAACTAGTAACTTAACTTATAATTGAACAACGCACTGCTGTTACAAATTCATAATTTGTTGTCCTGTTGCTGTTTCTCATAAGATTTTTCCAGTCCTCGATCTCTTTTAGCCTTTGTTCGACTTCTTCTCCGTTGGTAGCCCTTGGAGCTGTTGTACTCACAATGATTGTCTTCAGTTGAGGTCTCTTCAATCCTTTCATCCTATCTATCAAGCGGCACGTCCTAGTTCAATCGTCAATATCGTTTTCCTCTCGTATAACGAAATAGATTAGAAACGCCGATACACTCCTATATGACAGTTCAATTGCGAAACGCCTAATTATTTGTAGTTTCTTTCAACACTACAGCTGCCGTCAAAGGGCTTACTTGCGAACATGGATCCATGATTTTTGTCGCAGGACTTGTGGAATATTGAATAGGCTCGTCCGTCTTGATCACCATCTGCCTAGAAAACAGCTTGTGTAAATGCCGTGTATGGCTGCACGTAATTCGGCACTGAATCTTATGCTCCATAAACCTACAATAAATCAAAGCACCACGATTAAAATATGTACCAGAACTTTGTAATTTTTACTGGCATGGCCGAAGTATCTTGTTAAGTGTTAACTGTAAGTTGTGCTTGATAGGGTCTATGTCCTCAGGTACTGCCGGAACGATTACCCCTGCAGTAACTATCTTCAATATTGCGCGACCATACCTCGCCTCTTCCAAACCGTACGCCCGACTTTCAGCGATGTCGTAATACACACCGCTTGATCGCAGGAACGGCGCCGCTATGCTCCGCTTCCTTGCTTTCCGATCCGTTCCCGCCAAAATATTCGTAACCCTTCCCTGTTTAGTTTCACTCCCGGACCCTTTCTACAGTGTCAGTGAGGTCTATACGTTTCCAATCCCAATTAAGATAATTATACAAATTTTTACGTTCACCACAACACTTGAGCCATTCTTCAAAATCTCACGCCGAAATGCACAGAAATGTGCGTAAACATTGCAAAAAGGAAAAACGCATTCCGATCTTGGTTTCAAATTGCTTCCTTGCGTTATTCACAGTTTCGGATATCCCATTCCAACTTATATTAAAGATATCATCACATGTGTCTGTATTATATTTAATTTTGCGACTCTCAAGTACTGTGAGCTGGAACAGGACAGCGGGGGTACAGTAGGGAGCTCATGCGAGTATGGTTCAGCCATATCAGATAGGTTACCAGGTACGTTCGGTATACCGGACCGTACCAAGGGTTACGTTCCGCAGTACCCTGGCGGGAACATAGACCCTATCAGCATTAAGTTGTAGTTGTACAAACACGGAGTGTTGGTTCAATTAATGTATCATTACTATTGATATCAGTAAGCTGGGAGCTATGCAATACTAAGACAACCTGCTAAGCGCTTCTCCACAGACAGATTCATCTGCTTCAAAGTTCAGCAGTGTCAGGCACATCGTGGGCCCCAATTCTTGCAGTACTCAACTAGCGCATTAACGTCCGCGAAACCGCAATAACAATAATCCGTAATTAATAATAATTTCATTAATATTTAATAATATTAAACGATTCACATCTCTCGATTCCGTTGCCTTGATGCTAAATTTGGATACTGCAGCGCTACTACAGAAACAAGAAACGCATGCGGTTTACACACATTGTCTGTATGTATTAATATCCTGCTGCACCAGAATATCAAGTTTTGTGTTATTATTTCCTAGCCTGTACAGTAAGCTGTAAGAAAACTCCATGGACGATGGTCGCCATGTTATCTGATGAGTGCAGGCTCTTACTAAACAGCGAAATGTGCTACTTAGCTTTTAGTATAACTTTTACACATTTTGATACATTGCGGCAGTTAATTGTATCGCACATTGCGCACATTCTTGCACATTTCTGACATTTCGCGCCGACATCTTGCACATTCCGCACACATGTCCTGCCACAATTCTTGCCACAATTCCTTTTATACTTTCGCTTGTTTAGTAGCCACATTTCGCTGTTTAATAGGCGATGTGAACAAAGAGATGGAATGCTGGATACTGGATGTCATCTTCGTTAATTGAAATCATGGCTCGGCCTCGTAAGGAATTTCTTCTCTTTCGCGTGCCTTTTACTAAATCTTCAAGGAGAAGAACTTTCCTTCGGTCCCTGCTTTGCGCAGTCAACCAGCTAGTATTGTTGCTTCGGTAGGAGCTTTATCACTAAGCATTGTCATTTGCATATGAAGTATGCCAATGTATTGAAGATATGGTCGCGTAGTATCCGTGTGCTGTCACAGGCACTTGAAAGCATATCAACAGTAAACATACGCCGCCGCCCATCCGCGTACACTGACACATATGATATTAAGTCTTTAACACTTAATATATATGTGTCAGTGTCCGCGATCGGCGGCGGCGTATTTTACTGTTGCATATACTGCAAGTGCCTGTGTGTGCCTGTGTAGCCTGCAAGGAGCTATTAAACACAGTGGTATATATGCCCGCCGTGTCCGGTCTGAGTAGTTTACCCCAGTCTGAAATTACCCCTTAGCCACCTCTGTGCGCATGCGTGACGCTATGCGGCGCGCAAGTTTAAAGCCGCTTTGGATGAATGAAGACTTGTCCGCGGCCACAGTAGCTGAGATTAGTCTGGCAGGAGCGATGGGTAAATTCGACTGGGCGTTCAGCGCTCTTGAGATTCCCCCAGTCTGCTTACCCTGTAAATTAGTATCCCTAGTGTGTGCCCATAGGGGGTTGCGGTAATTTCAGACTGGGGTAATCTCAGACGGTGTGCCGCTATACGGCGGCGCGCGCATCTGAAATTACCCTGCAATTATTCCTGTGTTGCCATAGCGTTGGTATTCAGACTGGGTAATCTCAGACCGGTCTGGAATTGTGTCCGCGCCAAATTATATGATTACCCGGCTGGGCGGTGCCATAAGGCAGGGTTAGGAGGAGGAGGAGGATTGAGGGGAGAAGCCACGGTACGATGGAGGAGGAGGCAGGCAGTGGAGGAGGAGGACGAGAAGGTGATGGGCAGGAGGGAGGAGCGCAGGAGGGGGAGGTGATGGAGCGAGGAGGAGGTAGGACGAGAGGTCATGGAGGATGGGCAGGAGGAGGCAGTCGAGAGGCAATAGGTGAATGGAGAAGGGAGGAAGGAGGAGGAGGAGGCCGAGAAGCCTGTGATGGAGGAGGATATGGAGCGAGCGAGGAGAGATCCGGGTGTGGAGGGATGCGAGAGGAGGCAGGAGGACGGGTAATGAAGGTGAGTGGAGGCAGCTGAGGAGGAGGAGGAGAGAAGGTGATGGAGTTAGCGGCAGGCAGGAGGGGCAAGATGATAGTAGGAGGGTAGGATGCGATGGCAGAGGGGAGAGGGATTGGAGTATAGGCTGGACGATGAGGGGAGAAGGTGATGGAGCGAGGAGGAGGAGCGATGGTATTGGAGGGGTAGGCGGAGAAGGTGTGGAGTAGGAGGCAGGAGGAGAGCTGAGAATCAAAGGTGCATGGTCAGGGAGGCGGAGGAGGAGGAGGAGGAGAGGAATGGTGATTAGAGGGAGGAGGAGGAGGAGGAGAGAAGGTGATGGCAGTAGGCTGGAAGGAGGAGCTGGAGGAGGAGAGGAGGAGCGGGAGAGGCAGGAGGGTAGATAGCGGTGATGGGAGGAGGAGGAGGAGGAGGAGGGGAGAAGCTGATGCGAGGCAGGATGTAGGGCGGCTAGTGAGGCAGGCAGGAGAAGGAGAGGGAAAGCTGATGGGAGTAGGCGTTATGAGAAGACTGGTAGAGATAGGTCAGGGGGAGAAGCGAGAAGCTGGTGGAGCAAGGAGGAAGTTTACGGGACCAGGCTTCTCCCTTCCTCCTTCTCACACGCAGCTTCTCCCTTTCTTCCCCTCTCACCAGTATCTCTTCTCCCCCTCCTCCCCTTCTCCTTCTCCACAGCTCTCCCCCTTCTCATCCACCATGTCTTCTCCCATTCCTCTCCTTCTCCACACCTTTCTCTCTTTCTCCCCTTCCTCCTTACTCCACCAGCTTCTCCCCCTCCTCCACAACCTTCTCCCTTCTCTCCCTCCTCCTCCACCAGCTTCCCTTCTCCCCTTCTCTATTTCTCCAGCCAGCTTCTCCCCCTCTCTCTCCACAGCTTTCTCCCATCTCCTCCACCACTTCTCTCTTCTCCCTTTCTCCTTCTCCACCAGCTTCTCCCCTTCCTCCACAACAACCTTCTCCCTTCTCTCCCTCCTCCTCCACCAGCTCCCTCTCCCCTTCCTATTTCTCCACCAGCTTTCTCCCCCTCCTTCTCCACCAAGCTTCTTCCCATCCTCCTCCCACCACCTTCTCTCTTCTCCCCTTTACTCCTTCTCCAACCAGCTTCTCCCCCTCCTCCACACCTCTCTCCCTTCTCCCCCTCCTCCTCCACCAGCTTCCCTTCTCCCCTCCTTTCCTTCTTTTTTTCCCCCTCTTTTTTTTGCCTCCTTTTTTTGCCTCCCACTTCTTCCCCCTCCTCCTTCCACCAAGCTCCCTTACTCCGCCTCCTTCTCTCCCTTCCTCTTTTTCCACAGCTTTCTCCCCTTTCTTCTTCTCACCAGATTCTCCCCTCCTCCACCACCTTCTCCCTTCTCCCCTCCTCTCTTCCCCTTCCTCTTCTCACCAGCTTCTCCCCCTCCTTCTCAGCCAGCTTCTCCCATCCTCCTCACCACTCTTCTCTCTTCTCCCCTTTCTCTTCTCCACCAGCTTCTCCCCTCCTCCACAACCTTCTCCCCTTCTTCCCCTCCTCCTCCCCAGCTCCCTTCTCCCCTCCTTATCCCTCTCTCCTTCTCCAACCTCCTCCTCCACCAGCTCCCTTTCTCCCCCTCCTTTCCCCTTCCTCTTTCTCACGCAGCTTCTCCCCTTCTTCTTCTTCCACCAGATTCTCCCCTCTCCCTTCCACCAGACTCCCTTTCTCCCCTCCTTCTCTCTCTTCCTCTTCTCCACAGCTTCTCTCCCTCCTCACCACCTTCTCCCTTCTCCCCCTCCTCACCACTCTCTTTCCTTCTCCCCCTTCCTTCTCCACCAGCTTTCTCCCCCGCCTCCTTCACCACCTTCTTCCCTTCTCCCTCCTTCTCACCAGCTTCTCCCCTCCTTCTCCACCAGCTTTCTCTCTTCTCCCCTCCTTCTCCAGCCAGCTTCTCTCTTCTTTCCCCCTCCTCCACCAGCTCCCTTCTCCCCTCCTTCCCTTTCCTCTCACCAGCTTTCTTTCCCTCCTTTTGCCACCAGCTCTCCCTCCTCCACACCTTCTCCCCTCCTCCTTCTCCACAGTTCTCCGTCCTTCTCCACCACCTTCTCTTCTCTCCCCTCCTTCCTTCTCACCAGCTTCTCCCCCTCCTCCTTCTCCAACACCTTCTCCTTTCTCCCCTCCTCCTTCTCCACAGGTCTTCTCCCTCATTCTTCTCACCACCTTCTTCCATCTCCCCTTCCTCCTTCCTCACCAGCTTCTCCCTATCCTCTTCTCACCATCTTCTCCCTTCTCCCCTTCCTCCTCTCCACAGCTCGTTCCTTCTCCCCTTCCTTTCATTCCTAGCCATATTGAGTCGGTTCCTTACGGCCTGTGCGTATAGCCATATGGAATCTGGCCCACACGGCCTGGCTAATGTGGACTGGTGGCAGTCTCAGTACGCAATAGCTAATTTTGCTACTGCGCTTGACACCCAGCACTCGTGCGGCGATGCGTGGCGCCATCGCATAGCGCTAGGTAATTTTCAGACTGGGCGGTATCTCAACCGTGGACACCGGCAGCCGGCGTATATCTGAAGGCCTGCCCGGGCACGGAGTAAACAAGGCGTTTAGGGTTAGAGTTAGGAATTAGGTTTACTGGGCTTAGAGTTAGGTTTTGGATTAGGTTTAGGGTTAGAGTTAGGGTTAGAACTTGCCCGCGGCAATTTAGGAAAACGAATGACCCGTGCCCGGCTGCCGGGCATAATAGCTCTATGTACTATAGCCGCGGTAATCGCTGCCGCAGGGCTATAGCACATTCTTGCCATAGATGTAATCTATAGCAAATGCCGTCCAACTGCATGTGACCAAAAATTTATTCCCAAAACGCTGAAATGATCGCGGCTTTTTACACTCCTATCTTATCAACATGGACATCTAACTATCTTTTTGAACACTTCACAACTTTACACAGCGTATTTATGCTTGTTATTTCCTCAAAGTCTTAGCCCCTACTGGGTGTTTTGTTTTTCAAATGCGGATTGCTTCTGCTTATGTGTGCACTGCCGGTGACTCTTCCAGTGCTAAGACTTTTGAGTGATAACAGCAATAATACCTGCGTGCTAAAGTTGTAGGACGTGTTCAAAAAAGTATAGGTGAGATGTCCATGTGATAGATAAGTGTTTAAATTAGCCCGATCATTTTTAACGTTTGGGGGGATAAATTTTTTGCGTCACATCAGTTTGGACCATTTGCTTGGGATTACATTCTATGCAGACATTGTGCTTATAGCCCTGCCGGCGCGATCCGCGGGCTATAGTACTAGGAGGACTACCGGGCCATATAGCCACAGCGCGCTAAATATTTAGCTCCTTGGTAGCCTGTACTGTAGGCTGTAGCGTGACTTTGGAGCCCTATAGCTCCTAATCCTATTTAGTATTTAGTACTACTATTACGTATTAGTATTAGTATTCCTATTAGTTTTACTTAGGCAGATGGTGTCGTTTGTCGTATCAGCGTACTACAGATATTAGACGAGTCAATTCTTGTCCCATATACCTTTTTTATATCTTTTGTGAGGGTTATATTGCGCGACAGAACGGAGTTCATTGAATTTTCGCTGAGATTCGCATGCAAAATGGATGCGCTGAGAATGCGGCCCGCTACGCCGCTATTGGCTGCCGAAAAAACCTACCGTTCCCTTACTACAATGGCTCTTACCCTTGCTACTGTATTGTGTATAGATTCACTTCAATTCGTTATTCACTTTTAAAGATTGTTTTCATAAACACCGCTTCTGTTTTTACAACTTTCCTAATTACATCGCCATTTAAAACAATCAGACCAATCACAGCGGGTGGGGGGGGGGGGGGGGGGGGGGGGGGGGGGGGGGGGGGGGGGGGGGGGGGGGGGGGGGGGGGGGGCGGGGGGGGGGGGGGGGGGGGCGGGGGGGGGGGGGGCGGGGGGGTGGGGGGGGGGTCGGGGGGGTTGTCTTACAATAGTCTTCTTATGGCTTCTCGCTTGCCATAGAATCGCAGCCAATAACTGGTTATTGCCGGCTTCGATTTCTATCCGCTTGTTATCTGTGGCCGCTGCAGGAGCGGCTAGACTCGCTGTTGATTGATCTGATTGTTTGTAAATGGCGATGTAATTTAGGAAAGGTTTGACGAAATCGGTGTTACTTTGAAAAACAATCTTTTAAGATTGTGGAATAACTGATGAAGTGAATGTATACACATAATCAGTAGTCCAAGGTAAAGCCATGTAGATGGGGACGGTAGGTTTTTGTATGTCGCGCCATCTCAGCGGGGTCACGGGGCAATTTCGCTCACGCGCATGCATTTTTGCATGCGATTCTCACGAAATTTTTCAATGAACCCCGTTCTGTCCCAATATAACCCTCTACAAGATATAAAAAGGTTATACTGCGGACAGAATTTATTCGGTCTATACAGATATGCCACCCGTAACGCCGAGGTTTAGTTTTATTGTGTTGTTATAGTATCAACAACTTGGTCAGTAACTAGCACTACCGAGTCACCAATTACCAGCCGCAGCACATAGTCCTTTATGTTTGATTTGATCTAATAATTCACACTTCAAACCGTTCCAATACACCGCTGCACACATTAGCGCGGCACGCCATTGTTCATGCACAACATACACAGTGATATAGAGAAGGTATGAAAGCTGTCCCCGGCACAGAAAATTCCAGGAACGCTCGAATCTTTTTCACAACACTTAAGAGACGAAATACACGGCTCCAACGGCCATGATATCTGGCCATCTTTGTGTAGACCTTGAATGCCGTCACTTGCTTCGAAAATATACGTCTTGCCGAAACTGGGCACCACATATCTTTACCCAGAATTATATTGAGAAATCCTGTCGAATTGCCTCTGCGGAATTCACATAGAAGCGATTCGTAAATGGGATAGTACATGAGCAGGGCGGCGCATTGCATTCTGGAGCAGAAGTCTGCTCGCTGTCCGCCTTAGTAGCTGACCTCGCTGTGTCGCGCAAACTTAGGATCTGTTTATTTTCTTTTTTTTTTTTATTGCACAAACTTAGAAATTCAGAGCTCAGCACTTTGCCTGCAACAATCTTGAGATTGGGCAAACAGAGGTTCAACAGAGCTTGCACAACATGATTATTAGGCATTTCAGATGTTATATTCATAACTAATTAAACATAAACTTCATACACATAGACCACAGCACGTACTCACGCACACACACTCGCAGCTAGCGGCCTGCATATACCTCCAAAGTTAACTCGCGTTCGGCCGACGGTGTGCCCTCCCTGTTTTTAACAACATTCTAACTCAAAAACTGTTACTCGTTAAAAATTCTTAAATCTATTTACATAAACAGGCCCAAGACGGTTGTCATTTTGGAATACGAAGTTTAATCTTCCTTATCGTAGTTTATTCACAAGTTATATTATGGCTGCGAAAGTTGCTACACGCCGCTGAGATCGCGGCTCGCAAGTCCCGCGCCAATCATTCGTTCTATCATGTTGACCGAGCAAGTTGTTGCATCGCAATTCAAAGTAAGCCAACTTTTTGAAATAAACTACGATTATGGAAATAAACTTCGTATTCAAAATTGACAACCGTCTTGCCATGTTTATTGTCAAATATTCTTAAGAATTTTTAACGTACAGTTCATTTTAGAGTTAAAATGTGTTAAAAACCCGACCGAGTATAACTTTAGGAGGTATGCAGGCTCTTAGTAGCTGCGAGTCACACACACACACACCAACACACATGTAAGCATAAGGTCGTATACCTTCTTTCCTCAATGTGTTTGGCCACCTTTGTATAAAATATTAAATTATTATAATAAATAATTGGATATATATGAGTTAAATAACTTCCTAGTTTGCACCACGCCCACCACACACTCGCTATGAGCGGTTGTTGAATCACCGACTGTTTTCAGTTTGCCCAATCTTGAGATTGGTCAGCCAAACTAGGGAATCCGCAGTTTGGGCAGCACAATCGCTGCACAATCTCGAGATTGTGCAGATTCCAAGTTTGGGTGCGACAGTAGTACTATAGCCCGCGTACAGCTTGCTGGACATTATCACTGCTCCCTTGATATTTTTTTCTGTGTGGTGAAGGCTATATTCTTGTTTCCTTGGCATTATCAATGATTATGCCTGCCTGTCATTTATGCATGGCACTGTATCGTGTGATGTATCCCTGCTCCCTGAAGGCTGAACATTATTTGTGCTCGTGTTGGCAGCAATTCTTCTCGGCTCGAAATAGTATTTCTTCTCGGTGGACAGTGGACACTGTCACTGTTCATGTTCAATTGACGCCATTCTTCCTGCTCTTTATACTCTACACCTTTTCTCTGCACATATATTTCCTCAGTTTTCATGGTCTCTTGCATCATTTGATTTGTGTTGGGTGGCTATTAGAGTGCACACTTTAGTTTATAATTACTGCATTTGTGATGTAATTTAGATTTCAGTGTATGTAGGTGATATAATTACTTTCTTACAGAACCTAAAACCTACACGCAGATTCTAGTGGAGAAACGAGGAGAGAAAAATAATGTTGGTTTCATTCAGCTTAATCGGCGCAAGTCGCTGAATGCTCTGTGTGAAGAATTGATGCTTGAACTTAGTCATGCTCTTGATGAATACGAGAAGGACAAAAACGTCGGGGCAATTGTCATCACTGGGATCGGAAAAGCATTTGCAGGTACGTTGACTATCAGGTGATTATAACTGCTTTGTTAGTGGTGACAATTAACACACAGTAGGTGGACATGTTCTGTATATTCTCTGCAATAAATCCTTTGAGCTTTATTTAATTATCATTATTTTATGTTTATATCTAACTATTGAGGGAATTCTTATAAATGTACAAGATTAAATAGAAGTTACCTAATTCCATATTTCTTATTTATATATGATATATGTTTTTTATTGTGATGCACTTAATTGACATGCTATATTTTCATGTTCGTAGCTGGTGCAGATATTAAGGAAATGGAAGGACTTGACTTCACGAAAGTGTATGGCGGTGATTTTCTCAGTAACTGGACACATATTACAAAGATTACAAAACCAATTATTGCTGCTGTTAATGGATTTGCTGTGAGTCTATCTAGATATACATGTATAAGCAGTAATCAGTCTACATTATTATTAAGCTTCTTTGGTATTTTGTAGTGCCCAAATAGCTTCTAAGACATGTATATGTCCACCCCAACAGGGTTGATTGTTGAGCAAAATTATGTTATGGTGACGTACCACTACATCAAGGAGATTGCATTGTGATCACGATGTTTGTATTTTTTCAAAACAGCACGGGAACAGCACACCGTGCACGCACGTGTGTACATGTGTGCGTGTGTGTGTGAAATGTGATGTGCATTCATGGGAAAAAGGTTACACTGATTTTAATCTCTGAACACATTGAATTGCAGTTGGGAGGCGGATGTGAGCTGGCAATGATGTGTGACATCATATATGCAGGGGAAAAAGCCTCGTTTGGGCAACCTGAGATTATTCTAGGAACCATTCCGGGTAAGACAAGCTATGCTTAATACCAGGAGTAAGATAGGGGTCATTCCATCAGGTTGGGGAACAAAGTGTGACATGATAGTTAAATTTTGAATATGTTCAAACTGTAAATCTATCTATTATATATAACAGGGTTCATTTTTACTCAACCGTGAAGATTGGAAACGTACCGCTGACGTTTCGCCTCCTGCCAGGAGGCTTTCTCAAAGCAAACTGATGATAATCAGTTTTGACCACCAGATGGTGTGGTGGTCAATAGCTTAGTCCACACGTGACTAAGCCTGTATCCCCCCCCCCTCGTCCCGGTTGATGTTTGGAGTCTTGCGGATCCAGATGGCCTCCTTAATCCAACGCCTGATTTTGATTGACTCGCGATCGATGATCTTCGAATTCTCTCAATCAATGGTGTGATTGTCCTTTGCTACGTGGTCAGTGATCGTGGATTTGGTGATTTTGGTAGCCGACTGTTTTCGTTGGACCCTTGTGAACGATTTGGGTGCTACGGTGTCTACATCCTTTTTGTGTTCTTTTAGGCTGGTTTCACATTTTCGGCCGGTTTCTCCAATGTAACTTTTTTCACACATTGCACACGGTATCTTGTAGACACAGTCCGTAATGTTGTGCATATGTGTTCTGTCCTTACGGTGTACCAAAAGCCGTCTTAGGGTCTCAAATGGTCTAACTGTTGAAGCCACACCTGCATTTTTTAGGTGACGCCGAACTACGTCCGTAGCTATCTACGTTCGTACCATTTGGTGGTCCAAACTGATTATCATCAGTTTGCTTTGAGAAAGCTTCCTGGCAGGAGGCGAAACGTCAGCGGTACGTTTCCAATCTTCACGGTTGAGTAAAAATTAACCCTGTTATATATATTAGTCTACCAACCGAATGAACTTATTTAATGAGTAAATCTATCTATGTTTTCGAATAAGAAAACTATATCATACTTTAAAATTTAGAAAAAATTATATGTTGTATATGTACAGGAAATTTGTTAGTGTACCATACAAATTCACAATGGCCTGTCATAGAACTGTCGTGGCACTCCAACATAACAGAATTTCGACTGACACCACTGGTGTATTTTTGCACAAACACCAATCAATTTGTAAGAAAACTGGATTTTTAGTTGGACTATCCAGCTATGTCCCCCAGGGTACTATCGGAGGGTACCCTGGGTACGGTTCGATATATCGGAACGTACCCTGGTACTATCTAATATGCTGGACCGTACCTCGTCTACTCCACCTAACCCTATTAAACCCTAACCCTAACCCTAAGTTAACCATATCAGATAGTTACCAGGATACGTTCCGATATATCGAACCGTACCCAGGGTACCCTCCGATAGTACCCTGGGGGACATAGACCCCATGAGCCAAACTTACAACTACACAAACAACAAATTAAATATGATATGTTACTTTTTTTTCTTCGTGGAAGTAACTTACACCTGCATGAGTGGACGTAACAATTTGCAAAATGTGTTAATTGACACCATAGTGTAATGGGATTTGGACTGCTACATAGCACGATTATAAGACATATATGGTAGCCGTAACAAAGCTGTTTATTCAATGACTGTAAACGCCATATATATCGGATATCCCGCGCGGTGTTGTGCGTGCCATCTGGCGTGTCATATATATCCTAAATATACTACATCTCTCTTTACACAATAAAGAGTTTTGTCAGTCATCGATGTATTCCGTTTCATGAACATAAAACAAAATGTGCCAATAAACTTTCTAATAAAGATGACTTGGAATGCACATAAGGTCTGACAGTGATCAGCTATTTAACTTTAAATCACAGCTTTAGATTATTTAGACAATTAAGATTTGCTATAGGATATGTTTGTAACATGTGCATATAACATCATAACATTATAAACTAGAATGAACTTATGCATTCATAAATGGCTCAATGTTGCTGTACTGACTATTTCAGTAGTTACGTTAATGTAAATAAATGTACTGCCAATCACAGTATATATATAAGTAATATAACATAAAACACCTTTTTTATACTTAACCTACTATGTCAGTATACTGGTCCCTATCATAATCATACATATATCTTTTTATATCATTATATCTCATTATATGCTCACTTGGCTTATGTTCTACACTCACAGGTTAAGGATACTCTCGTTTTGCATGAAAGTGCGGTGGTAACCTCGTAATTTCTCAAGGTGCATGGAACATATTATCAATTTAGTGGTGTCAGTTAGTCATGGATATGTCGCAGTAAGTACTAACAGTAGATATTTCACATACGTTCACCCATTTTGCACACAGGCAGTCAATCATTGTGAAAAATAGAAAACCGCTGATTTCTCCGTTTCGAATTCTGACATAGTAGCCGATGTATAAATGGATATTTCTCTGTGATTACAACTCGGATTAATTTAATTTTACACTCGTTTTAATGGTAACATATTGCTGTAAAAAAGTGTGTCAGGGATTGTTATTAAGTGCCGTATTTTATTAGTTATGCCTTTTTATTCGCTAAAATTTTCAATTCTAACACAACTTGATTTTTAAGCAGTTTTTTTTCCATTTTTCTCGGTAAATATGAAACTTAAAGAAAAATTCTGACGCACTATTTTGGTCCATATTGTGCTTAACATGTGGCAAAAATTTTGTATCCTCACTCTTTCTGGTAGTTGAGAAATATTCAAAATGCCATTTTTACATAAAAATTCAAAATTTGTGTGGTAACATAATTAGGTGCTGGAAATTTCATGAAATTTTTTGGCTTGAGCATAGAGATATATCTCCTCTATAAATAAAACAAGTGATTGATTCGATTCATTCGACAATAAACGTTTAATCTTCATTAGAGCAATACCCATGCAAAAGGTGGAGAGTATCCTTAAGCCTAACACGGGGCTTGATCACCTTACCATATCTAGATCTGCTTATATTATCATGTTTACTAGAGTTCACATTTGGTAGTGATGGTGATTCGGGGCACTGTTTATGGGGTGAAGATGCTGTGTCTATCCTTGGCCCTGATGGAGTGCCTGGTGGGTGCCGTGGTGGGTCTTCAGGGTAACACTCTTGGGTGGTGCGCTGATATGGCTCTCCAGAGCTCAGTAGATTGTAGCGATTGCGCCGATAAACGCCACCATCATCAGACTGGATGACGTACGATCTAGGCTCTTTAGCATGGCCAATAATGACAGCTGCTTTACTGGGGGAAGACTTCAGGTGTATACGCACTCTCTCTCCTATCACAAGAGGCTTAGCTGGCGATCATGGTACTTCTTTTGACTGGCTTGCTGCTTTCGTCGTGTGGATCTGATGGTGACGACCTGTGTGTTTGGCAGACTGCATGAGCACTGGCTAACACAATTCTCGATGTCCTTGTTAATACATGGCCAGAATACAGTGTCTTTTGCTCGCTGCTTGCACTTCTCCATGCCCATGTGGGCCCATGTGGCCATGCCCATGCCAACATAGAAGATCGGAGCTTTTCTGGGATCACAATTCCGCGGGGGGGGGGGCTTGAAAACGATACCATCAATCACAGAAAGTTGGTCCCTATGGTTCCAGTAATCCAGTATATCTTTAGGGCAAGACACACGATTCTCCGGCCATCCGTTGATTATTGTACCCACGAGTATGCGCATGACCTGGTCTTGCTCTGTGGCAGACCTGATTTCGTCAAGTCTGTGTGGGGTTACGCGAACGGAATCAAAAACTGAGTGCACCCGAGCGACTGACTCCATGTCATCCTTAGACGGCGGGTCAACACTCAACAGGATGACGAGACAACGTGTCAGCGTCAGGTATTTCCTTACCTGGCTTGTGTACGACTTTGACGTCATCAGACGTCATACCCTTGCAGCTTCAGCAACATGCGTTGCAAGCGTGGTGGCGCAGCTGCAAGCGGTTTCTTGGTTATGAACTCCAGGGGTTTATGGTCAGACTCCACAGTTGTCTGCTGACCATACAGGAAGTGGTGGAACCTGGTACATCCGAAGGGGATTGCAGGTGTCACCTTCTCTATCTGAGCATACGCCTGCTCGGCAGAGGTGAGAGATCGAGACGCATAGCATACCGGCCTGCCCTCTTGTAGAAGAGTGGCACCCAGGCCATACCTACAAGCATCAACCTGAAGTGTGTGAGGCTTTGACGGGTCATAGTATGCAAGGACAACGCCTGGTTTGCATAGGATCCCCTTCATGTTGTCGAAGGCTGCTTGTTGTGGGGAGTCCCAGGCGAACACCGACTCCTCCTTCAGCAAGTCTCTTAGAGGTGCTGTGACTTCGGACAGGCATGGTGCAAACCTAGCCAGGTGCTTGGCAACTCCAAGGATGGTGGCCAACTCTGACTTGTTAGTGGGAGGTGCCATGTTGGCAACTCCCGCCACCTTAGCTGGGTCTGGCTTGACTCCACCGTCTGTCAGCTGGTGCCCGAAATATATGTGACCGCGGTTGATCCGAATATCCGAGTTGAGCCTA
>NW_014577194.1:178032-188471 GCF_000485595.1 Priapulus caudatus | reverse complement strand
TTACGAACTTGCTAAGAACACCTCAAGTATATCGAAATATTCAATGTGAACCCTTTATTACTCAGTGAATCAGTAAGGCTTCTCATTATGCAATCATAATTTTCCTAAACTTCAAACTTGAAATGGAAACGTACACGTGTTCATGCCCTCTCTATACATGAATGGTGCTGCCGTCTGTAGGGCATAATAATGAAAAACCATACAAATAATTGAACTTTATTGTTTCTATCTCGTGCAGCTCTCTATTGACACGTCCAGGGGTGACACCAGTGATTGTCAGTCACGGGCTAAATTTTCTAATGGGGAGCTATGGTGGGGGAGGTGGCTAAGGCTCTGATGGCACAGAGGGGCTAAACTCGCATTGCAAGTACGGGCCAAAAACTATCTTAAATTACAACAAACAAATTTTTTCTAAGTTTAAAACGGCATGTTCTCGCAGCAAAATGCATAGATATACCTACTATGAGCTCGTCTATGTTGCAAAAATTCACTACAACTCATTTGTATTGCTACTTTCATAACATTTCTTCAGCAAACCTAAACAGTCTTACGAAACTAGTACTTTCATATGTTTACACAGTGTTTACACATCCGGGACATAGCCGAGCGATCGCAGTTTTCATTAACGGTTCTTTTCTATGATAGAACAAGTTATTATTCATTATTTGATGTTTGTTCAGTACCAAACTGTGAAATTTGTTTAAATCATATGTTATCTACATTACTTATGTAATCAGCAAACAACTATAGTGTTTTTGTTTTTTTTGAAAGTTCATAGTCGGATTTCTTTTAAAACATTAATAACATCATTGTTCATGGTTAAATCCTTAAATTATTTACCTTGACAGTTTTAGCTGTCGTTCTGACAGCCATCTTCAGAACTTCTGAATTCGTCCCATATAGTATAGTGACAGAATATGTCACGAATATGTGTCAAAACACAGTATAGTGTTTTCTTTCCAGGAACTATTTGCGCTAGCGTATATCTTACTCTATGTGTATCTGTAGGCCTATGCCGAAACTCTAGAGTTTTCAAAATAGTCAACTTCGGAGCACATTTCTGGCGCAATAAGAACATTTCGTGATGTAATTCCATACTGCAAGTATGCTCACAGTGGGTGTATGTAGGCTTTTTGTTGCGAGGTTTATCAATTTTAATGGGTAAAAATGGTATCTTCAACATTTTTAGTAGGAATTAATTGCTATATCTATATAGCTATTGATATATTGTAATATATCATGCGTACAAATGTTAACCTTTCATCCCGTAGATTGTTTGCATAAATTACTGTGGTTATGGAGACAGGAGATAATAATGCAAGCCCCACGCGCCCCTCCCCCATCCCTCTGGTGCCACATACATGCATATTTTGCCTATTACTTTACCTATAAATATTTATTTCAGCCTATGAGACGTCATTGAAAGAAGGTCTCCACTTTGAAAAGAGAACTTTTCACACGACATTTGCAACTGTAAGTATATATTAGAGTTGCAGTGTATATTTTTGTGGCATTGCAATCAAATAGGTAAATTAATTTGTCTTTTTACTGTGCTGAGTAGCTAAAGGTAGTGTTTAAGGTAATCTCCTTATGTGTACATGAAATTACACACGTACCCAGTGTTTCCAGTGGGTGCCCAGAGTAGCTGTACAGTCGATCCTCACACTGCAGTAGTTGACAGCCAAGAGACTGTTGTAAAGCTACAGGTAACACGTTGGCCTCAGCTCCAGTGTCAACTTTGACGGAAATCACGTGACCCGATGGGGTTGAGAGATCGGCGACTGTCTTGTTGATACCATCAACACTGTGGACACTGTCTATGTTGAACTCATCGGGATCTAGACCTGGTTCTGCCTCGTTGACAGCACGAACATGTTTTTTCATCTTTCATCTTTTACGTCAAAGTGGTTGTTCCACGATTGCAGCTGATGTGTTTGGAATTTTCAGAAGGTGAAAGTTGTTTTTCATGGAGAGGTTTGGGGTATTTCTCGAACGTAAGACCATGAGAAAAATGTGTAAATATGCATTCTTAATATGAAACGAATTACTTCTCTTTATATTTTCCATATGTCACACACATTTTGTTACAAATACAACTCCTGACACCATGATTTGTCAGCCCTTTCTAACGGTGAAATTTTGTCCAATGCAGTGAGGTTTTGTCTTATTTTGAAGCTTAGGTTTGCACCTTTGAGACAATCTACAGGTTAATGAAAAAATGTCTGTGAATGAACTTGCAACTTCAAACGTGATATAGTGCATCATACGCACTGGTCCCCAACCCGATGGAATGACCCATAAAATTATACTATCTTACCACAAGATTATATGAGATAATTTAATATAATATATATCTTACTCTTAATACATACTACTATATAATATGTCGATTTCATAATGACTCATGGAAAATGGGGTTCATGTTACAGAATTTTGCACTACCTTAAACATTTCAATGATGCATCCCTTCTGTAACCTGGTGTTCTACTGTACTCACTTACAACACTTGTAATCTATAAACTTTGTTTGCTTAGCACAGCAGTAATGAACTTGTAAATTTTTCTTACCTCGTGTTGTTTTTGTATATTTCATGCCACTTGACGTCATTATCATTGCCAAAATTTGCAGGTGCTGGTGGAACGCAGCGCTTGCCAAGGGTTGTTGGCAAGTCTATGGCCATGGAAATGTGTTTGACTGGAGATAGGGTCAATGCCCAGCAAGCCTTGCAAGCGGGTATGTTAATTAAACCGATTTGACGCCCATTGTAAATTTAGGTAGATTTTCGTGCCTCCATATCTCATAATTCACTCACTTTGGGAATTCACTCAACGTGTTGGGAAGTTGTGATAGTGCGTAAGATGCGGTGTGGTATATGATGCTGTTGATTTTCATTGATGTACTTGATGCAGGATTAGTGAGTAAGGTCTTGCCAGATGAGCAGCTGGTGGATGAAGCCGTGAAGACCGCAGAAAAGATAGCAAGCTACTCTAAAGTTGCCACATCAATGTGCAAGGAAGCCATCAATACTGGTATGCGACTTACTCGTGCATCTATGACTGCATGAGAATCTTTTGTTTTGCATCAAAATAATTCCAAGTTCAGTACACTGCATCACCGAGAAATGAAGTATAATTAAGCAGTACCACATTAGTTTATAAAAACTCGATGTTCATCTGGTAATCGAGGCGTGAATTTTCTTCTGGATTTTTACGAACTTGCTAAGACCACCTCAAGTATATCGATACGGATTCGTTAACCAAAAGTTGAAATATTCAATGTGAACCCTTTATTACTCAGTGAATCAGTAAGGCTTCTCATTATGCAATCATAATTATCCTAAACTTCAAACTGGAAATGGAAACGTACACGTGTTCATGCCCTCTCTATACATGAATGGTGCTGCCGTCTGTAGGGCATAATAATGAAAAACCATACAAATAATTGAACTTTATTGTTTCTATCTCGTGCAGCTCTCTATTGACACGTCCAGGGGTGACACCAGTGATTGTCAGTCACGGGCTAAATTTTCTAATGGGGAGCTATGGTGGGGGAGGTGGCTAAGGCTCTGATGGCACAGAGGGGCTAAACTCGCATTGCAAGTACGGGCCAAAAACTATCTTAAATTACAACAAACAAATTTTTTCTAAGTTTAAAACGGCATGTTCTCGCAGCAAAATGCATAGATATACCTACTATGAGCTCGTCTATGTTGCAAAAATTCACTACAACTCATTTGTATTGCTACTTTCATAACATTTCTTCAGCAAACCTAAACAGTCTTACGAAACTAGTACTTTCATATGTTTACAAGTGGTTTACACATCCGGACAAATAGACGAGCGATCGCAGTTTGTAATTAACGTCTTTTTTCTATGATAGACAAGTTATTATTATTATTTGATGATTGATTCAGTGACCCAAACTGTGAAATTTTGCTTTAATCATATGTTATCTACATTACTTATGTAAATCAGCAACACACTATAGTGTTTTTGTTTCTTTTTTGAAAGTTCAGTCGGATTTCTTTTAAAACATTTAATAACATCATTGTTCATTGTGTTTAAATCTTAAATTATTGTACCTTGACTAGTTTCAGCTGTCGTTCTGACAGCCATCTTCAGAACTTCTTGAATACTCCGTTATACTAGCCTTTTATTAGCGACAGAATATGTACCGAATATGGTGTCAACAACACAGTATATTGTTTTCTTTCCAGGAACTATTTGCGCTGCGTATGATCTTTACTCTATGTGTATCTGTAGCCTTATGCCGAAACTCTAGAGTTTTCACCAATAGTCAAACTTCGGAGCACGATTTCTGGCCGCAATAGAACATCTTTGTGATGTCAATTCCATACTGGCAAGCTATTCGCTTCACAGTTGGGGTGTATTGTAGGCTTTTTGGTTGTGAGGTTTATCAATTTTAATGGGTAAAATTGGTATCTTTCAACATTTTTAGTAGGGAATTTAATTGCTATATTATATCTATTGTTGATATATTGTAATTAATTCATGCGTCACAAATGTGTTAACCTTTTCATCCCCGTAGCATTGTTTGCATAATAGTTACTGTGGTTATGGAGACAGGAGGATAATAATGCGAAGCCCCACGCACCCTCCCCCATCCCTGTTGTGCCACTACATGCATATTTTGCTATTACTTTACCCTATAAATATTTCATTTCAGCCTATGAGACGTCATCTGAAAGAATGGTCTCCACTTTGAAAGAGACTTTCACACGAATTTGACAACTTGTCAGTATAATATTGAGGAGTTGCAGTGTGTATATTTTCTGTCGGCCATTGCAATCAAATATGGTAATTCTCAATTTGTCTTTTTACTGTGCTGAGTAGCTAAAGGTAGTGTCACATATAATGAATGTGATTTAGCTGTCAGCAGATAGGGCCACAATTAAAAAAATATTTGTTTGCCCTCTCCTGACCCAGGCTGAAAAGTTTGGTAGGTATGGGTAGGCTTCTTTTTTTTTTTTGCTAGGGGGGGTCTTTTTTACCAATGTCAGCATGGTATCATACATGGCTCGGGTGTGCTTGTGTGGAGATACCCTTTTATTGGGTTGGGAAATGTTTGTTTTGCTTGGGTACATTAGTAATGTATTGCCCTACGAGATAATATATAATCAGAAGGTAGATAATACGGGAAGGAGTGTGCTTGAATAAACAAGGGAAATTCGTTATTTACTAGCCTTAGAATACCTACAATTTACTACGCGTAAACTCAACCAACTTGAAGCTCAAATCGTACACAGTACATTCGTCTAGCATCGTGCAAAACTCGTTTCCTGTATACACCCGACAATCCGGACGCCAGACCCTCACACTCCCGCCCCCGCCTACTGACTAAAACGGTACGACACGATTGCTCCAGTTCTGTTCCAGCAAATCGACTCCATAAAACCAGTCCTATACTTGAAACAACTAGCAGCTCACTACACGACTCTTGCGCACCTCTTGCTGTCCCTCCGGCGATGCGGTGTGGCTCGCTGGGAACTTTGGACATCGACGCAACACTCGGCGAGCCATCGTTTGAACTATTTACAGCTGGTTATGCCCCCACGCACGCACGCCACCGCAATCAGCAGCAGGGCTCCTATCGCAATCTTTCCAGTCGAGCCACACCGCATCGCACTTAGAGGGAAGTCAGGCGTACAAGAGTCATACGTAAGCTGCCCTATGTTTCATGTTAGCGCGGGGTTAATGGAGTTCTATTCTTGCTGCCAACAAAATGAGAATCGTGTCGTACGTTACTTAGTCAGTCCTGTGCGCGGTCTCGGATTGCTGGGTGTATATGATAGAACGATTTCGCAATAATGCTAAGGTGAATGTACTGTGCTACGATTTTGAGCCTCAAGTTTGCGCTTTGAGCTTATGGCGTGTAAGTAATCGTAGCGTATTCTCAAGGCCTAGTAAAATAACACGAATTTCCATCGTTCTATTCTGAACGTCACATTCCTTCCCTATTATCTACTTCTTGATATAAATTGTACTCAGTGATACTCGAATTTATACACAAATAAATTATGCTCTTCATCCTCTGGCAAAGATCAATAAAAAATGTTGAGTTGGCCCCTCTTTTGGCGGGTCAGTCGGGTGAGGGCAAACAAACAATCTTTTTATTATGTCAGCCTAGTAGCATGTTTATAATTACTGAGTATTAGTTGGCACCTATACTTATTATTTGTATGCAATCATTCCTTGACAAATTTAGGTATTGATGTCTGATACAATATTAATATGCAATTGATATTTTAAAACTATGCTTGCAGAACGATCGGAGAGAGGGAATGTCTGCCTTTGTCGCAAAGAGAAAACCAGAATTCACGGACAGCTAAAGAGCAATAGTATTTACTGAGCTATTAGGCGAGCTGTTTTTTCGTAAATGATGTGAGCTATCGCTCTTTTGTCAGTTGAGAAAGACATTTCTGCTGATCATGGTAACTACAAATGTAGTGTTTCTAATCATGATCCATGGTATTAAAGCACCAGTGATGTAGTTGATTTTGATGTAGGACTGTAGTTGATAAGTGAAATCTGTGTGATCAGCTTTCAAATTATCATCATATAAGAAGGGTTCTGTAATAAATGATTTCACACTCATTATTATAAACGTATATATTTTGCAATACATTTTATTGGTTTATTTGAAGATTTTTACCTGTTGTTAGCACTATGTTAAAAGGGTCGTGATACCTTCAACAATAATCACTATTAATCAAGGGATGCTTTGACTGTAGCTGAGATGGCCAATTCTATATCGCATTTCTCTATTATCATGCAGCATCTTATGCACTGATATGCTGCTCTTATTGATATTGTGATGCTATAGCTTTTATCAAATACACATTGATGGAAGTATTGAAAAGATATGGTTGTTAGGATTCTGTTAGTAGTCCTTAAACCTCATTAAAACGAGCAATCAGAGACAGCAAACCTCCACCACAGCGTAACAGTCCCACCCCCATCTTCTTGCTAGTACACCCAATATAGAGTTTGATGAAATTTTCTGTAATTTGGAGAGAAAATGATGAATTTTGAATGCGTCCGAAGTCTTCCCCACACAAAAATATAAATTTAAATAAAAAAAAATCCTGGATACAGATCTGGATCCGGATCGCCACCAAAATCTAATCGATTCGTTGTTGGCATAAGACCAAGCTGACCAACCCGTCTAAAAACTTTTTATAAAAATCCGTTCGTAACTTTTTGAGATATCCTGTTGACAGACAAACCAGCTTTCGAACACAACCAGCTATCGAGCTCCTAATTCGTGTGCAGCGCGATGTTTTGCATTGAAAGCGTCAGTTGATCTTGTTTGCCCATCTCTTTGCGCTCTCGTCCTGGCAGTGACTGGTTTTGCGTAAGAGGCATGATACACCGCGCACACGACATCGTTGATCATCGTCCGACCATGCACCTCATGTCTGCGCAGGTGTTGTTACGGAGAAAAGGGGGCTACTTGGCTATAGCTAATGACTGTGGGGTGGGGTTCGATTATCACCGTGACTTCAGGGTTGAATGGGTGGGTGGTACCTCGGTGATCATCCCTAAGTGATCATCCCTAAGTGATCATCCATAAGTGATAGTCCACGAACTTATAGTACATAGTAGTTTCAGTATACACATAGTACTTAGATACACTTTAGATACACATAGTAGTTTCAGACTAATTATTCTGTGCTTCTAGCCAGTGGAATTGAACCAGCCATGACGGGTGCGGTCGTGATAACGACGACGACTGCAGGTTTGCACGTTGATATTCGCCAGAAAAAAATACGAATGAATGCCGGCCCTAATTACTCATGCACAGTTAGCACCTATTTCGATATCGATATCACGCATATTAGTAAGTCTACCAGCACCACGAATTCTTACACATTTTTGTTACTGAGACAACAGGTGGGCAGTTCCGTGATATCATGCGGCAACCAGGAAATAACACAACAACAGATCTAACGGGTGACAACTATCCAGTTTTACTAACAAATAACGTGCGCAACAATAACGCAACTACTAACACCTACACATGTGCTGCCTGATAATTTCACAGAATGCACGCATCGGGCAGCGACACGTATCTCTCCGTACCGTACACAATTAGCACAACGGACACACGCACATTTCATTGACATAATTGCCACGTATAACTAAAACCATCACTCGTTACCCCACAAAAAACCCCGATACCGTTAATAGAGCGGTTGACACGCGCTAAAATTATTCACGTCTCTGCGCTGACTTATCGCACGCGTTACGCAGCTATACCGACTCTCCCTCCACTTCCGCGCACATAGGCCTGATTCTACTCAGTTATCTCCCTCTCTCTCTCATATATCATATCATATATATATATATATATATATATATATATATATATATATATCGGTTGCTCACTCACTCACCCAGACACCCACTCACTCTCTCCGCTCTATTGTACGACTACGTGTTTCTCTTTCCCTTGCTCTCTCATCGTTCTATGGCACCGCTGATTGCTTCTCACCCACAGATTATCATCAATATCCAGACATCGCCACTCTATTTAAAGATACAACACAATAATACAATAATTGATATATAACACATAATACAACCCCTCTTAATTATTACTCCAAAATTCAATACTATATCTGGATCCCTTATTACTTGGGCTGATTTTGATGCATAATATTTATTCGCCACTACACAGCTAGGAATATATATATTTATATATATATATACATATATATATATATATATACTTATAATGGCGATACAATACGATATCCGATATAGCCACAATTTAGATCAAACCGGTGAGCAGGGGTTTCAGAGCAGCCAGATCGCCAGACAGCGTGAGCGTGGCAAGCACCGTCCAACTACCGCTGTAGTAAGAACTGATGGCTGCCGAGTCGACCTTCGTAGCTGCGAGGTCAAGCACGCGCTGCTGGTCGGCCGCTTCTCCGCCGACGAGCGGCGGCAGCAGCGACGAGAACGTCGGCCCGTACATGAAGCCTTTGTCCAGCCAGTTAGGACTGATCGACGTGACGAAGCATCCCGTGTCCAGGTTGCCGACGCATTTCGTGGAGAGGCAGCTGCTGTTGGTCGTCTTCATCTTCGATATGACCTGGTTGGCGACGCGCGCCGAGTAGGTGGCGGCACCGACACCCTGCGTCGCTTCCTCGGGGAACCAGAAGACATCGAGCGTGACGCGCCACACGCTGCGCGCTGCCTCGGAGCCGAACTCGGCCGACGGAGTGCCGTTGATTCCGTTGCATTCAGCGGAACCACCGCTAGATGGGTCGGCCTCATTCGGAATGAACCAGTTGGTCGTCAGTCCGGTCGAAGGACACTGGTTCGCTTCTAGGATGAGGTAGACCGTGTTGATGAGGCCATTCCACTTGATGCTGTAATCGAGTCCTTCGCTTGCCGTGGCGTATCTGCTGGCGTACTTCAACATGTAATCTCTGAACACGCGGTAGTGCGCCGGTGAGTAGTAGGACGGATTCGCGCAGTCCCAACCTCCCCAGCAGCTACCATTTCGCAGGGTCCTCTTCGTTCCGGACGAATCTAGTATCGTGTTGAAATCCATGAAAGCCTTGCACCTCTGGTAAGCCCATTTGGCGACCTCGTTCCACCACGGCCGTCCCTCGCCGACAGATGTCTCCACCATGATGATCATTCCCAATATGCTGTCCGCGTCTGCGCCCGCCGCGTTACTGCGGTTGGGCGCTACCTCTAAGCTTTCCAACTTCCAGGCAGGCAGGCAGGGGTTACCCTCGCAGATGTAGCCGCCACCTTGACAACTACGCTTATCCGTCAGCTCGCACATCTTCTTCAAGCCGAGGAATAACTCGTGGGCGTAACTGAGCGCCGTCTCGCGTTCGTCGTTCAACGTCGTGGCGGCGACGGAGGCGGCGATGACAAGTCCGTAGCCCTGACCCTCGGTGAGGAACGCCTCGTTACGCTCACTGTAGACGGCCCGGGCGCTAGAGGTGCTATTGACGATTCTAGTGAGGCTGTTCATAAACTCGACCATGCGGCTGAAGCTCGACTGGAGGCTTACGGTCGGAAGCAGGATACCGCTACCGGGCGACGTTAGCTCGCAGCTGCCGTTGGCTGCTGTCAGCAACGAGCCAGCCAGCATTAACAAGCATAGAACCGATCTCGCCATTATTACCTGCAACCGAGAACAAACGCAAACACTGTGCAAATGTGCATTGTCATTCGTATTCATGCACGAAGAACCTGTCAAATTATTAAATTAAAATTAACGTAACAAGCAGTGATATATACATCTGTATATATATATATATATATATATATATATATATATATATATATATATATATACATATATATATATATATATACTTATAATGGCGATACAATACGATATCCGATATAGCCACAATTTAGATCAAACCGGTGAGCAGGGGTTTCAGAGCA
>NW_014577194.1:171009-176833 GCF_000485595.1 Priapulus caudatus | reverse complement strand
GATTCTGTTGTTCACCATCTCGCTCTAGCTCGACATGGATCATTGTATGTGATTTATCAGCTGAATTGGGACACATCAGCCACAGCATTTCTTCTGTATCGCTGATCGCTGATGGTCTGTGTTCGTATTCTGGTCCAAAGAAGACAGTTTTCGGGTACTTTGCCACCGCTAAACACAGTATATGGCGACTGGGGTTCGGCCCCAAAAGTTTGTCTGCCATGCCATTTTTTCATTGCACTGACTTGGTTCAGCAGTATCGGACCCTGCTCACAATTTCTGCGACATAGAAAGAAGGCTGCTTGGAAGACATGGGGAACGTACCAAGAAGCAACTGAGGCCTTTGTTATCCCTGCTGACAATCCCTTTGTGCTGGTGGATGAAACATCAGAGATGTTCCAGCGTGTGGAGAGATTCGTTTGTCTGTTGTATGAACCATCGACTGACCTGAACTCGGTGAACGACCAGAGGAGAGAGCTATTCAGCAAGAAGGAAAAGCAAATGGAGGCTCTACCACAGGCGCAGGTATGCTTTTTTTCGATTATGTGATGATACACCAATTCACGACAATTCTTCGTGCAACAGACTTTACCATATAATAACAACAAATTTCTGTTTTCACAGGCGTCACTTCTACAACACGTGAGGCGAGCAGTCTACCAGTCTAGCTTATGGTCCAACAGTGTCACACCACTCACTAACAAACCATCACCAGAAGACTATGGGTGGAGGAAAGTTGCAACTCGATGGATACCACACTGGACTGATCTACCTGAAGCGGCCAAGGCTTGTCGAGAGCTTCTCCGTTGTGGATGTAAAGCTTTGCCTCTATGCACAAGGAAATGTAGATGCCACGAAGCTGGACTTGGGTGTACTACAATGTGTTCATGTGAAGGAGATTGTGACTTTCAATTTGATGCTTGAGCAAAGGGTTGTTTATGTTTAATGCTAATGGGAGAAGTTCAGTATTAAATATTTACCATATAGGATTGTTGTTACTTTCTACATACATATGATTTATCTATCATTCACTGAAATATTATCGGAGAAGTAGCACCCTGTTGAAATGTGATATACAGCAAGAAATAATATTCAGATAATTTAGTTTTTTTTGGTCGATTTAACACCTAAATCTTCAAAACACCATTCAGTCACTCAGATAATTACCCATTAGGCACCATAATCGGTTTCCCTGACCTCAAAAACAATATTTTAGACACTAACATCATTAAGATATCTCAATTAGAACCAAAGATATGAAACAAAGTAGATGCACTCGTTTTTGATGGCGGCCATTTTGAAAAATCCAATATGGCCGCCACCGGAAGTTGATAGCCGTGGGCACCCCTTCTAAAATTGATCACTATGACCTACCCTAACCTCAAAAAAAATTTGGCGCTTTTGTCCGCCGTGTAAATATTTTGACCTATTTTGACCCTAAGGCCCCTAAGGCTATTACTCTACTGGGGGGAAACATCTCGGAGGTTGTGGACATGTACGAATACGATTTGCTGACGCCTCATCTTGTGTCCAGCACTGTCCACTGAACTGGATCGCTGGAAGCATAAGTTTACTAATGTGGCAGACAAACCGAACTCCCTTGCACAGTCACGGTGTTTTGCAGAGCTGGTGTCACACATCACCGAAAGGCTCGATGAGGGGCAGTACATCTTCCCACTGCAAGACCTTCACACAATGTATGAACGCCGGAGGAGAGACTTGGGCGTAGACAGTGATGTAAATCGAATGAGGCTGAAAGATAAGCTGCTAAGTCACTTCCAAGGCCAGTGTCAGGAGCAGTCATCTGGGCGTAGTAGAATGCTGGTGTTCACAGCAGGACTGAGTGACCTACTGAGGAAAGTAACCCAGGATCACGATACGGATGCTCTGGAGATGGTAAAGGTGGCTAAACTGATTCGTAAAGACATATTTGACAAGCCAGAAAACATATTTAATGGTTCATTTGCTGCCGATTGTCAATCTACTAGCATCCCAAGATCCTTGCTAAACAATGTATCCTTACTGCTGAATGGCACAAGTATACAATATCAGGATGCACAGGAAAGCCAAAGCTGCCTCAGTATCGCACAGCTGATATGTTCCAATGCCAAAAAGAAGACATCAAGAAAAAAAGATTTGGACAAAAGGCTAAGTAGGACCAACAGATCCAGAGAGATGCCTTTGCCTCTTTATATAGGTATCAAGATACACACTCAGAGTAGAAATAAGAGTCTTGTTGAGCAGCTGCATTCATTGGGTCTGAGCATAAACTACAAACGCGTACTCCAGATTGAGAACAACTTAGCACATGCAGTGACAGAGAAGTACCACACAGAGGGAATAGTCTGCCCGATGAATCTCCGAAAAAGGCTTATATACAGTGGGGGCTATCGACAATCTGGACCACAATCCCTCTTCTCAAACAGCCAAGGGTTCGTTTCATGGTACAAGAATCAGTATCTTTCAAGCTGTGACTGAAGCGAATCAAGGAGAGTCTCGTGGTGTGATAAATTTCACTGTATCTGCAGGTCCAATACAGTTGCCAAAGGAATATTCTGTAGTTCCAGCTGTGGCATGTTCAGTGAGTGGACTGAAAGTGCCAGAAAGAAGACCAAGTGTTGATGATGTGTTGATCAAGTGTTGATGATGTGTTGCATGATGAGAGACAGTGGCTAGAAGATGGCATGCAGTTACTACAGGGAGATGAAGAATATGATGACAAAACATTACTCACGTGGTCAGCACATCATTCTGCCCAGCAGCGGTGGGGCATAGAAACAACCCCTGGGGTAGGTGTCCTCCTTCCTCTATTTCAAGAGAAAGCTGCAACCTTATCAATGATTAAGCATGGCATAGACACCCTGCAGTGAACCCAGAACAAGTACCTGTGATTGCCTGTGACCAGCCGCTGTTTGCTTTCGTGAAGTATGTTTAGTGGGCCTGGCCAAATGAATATGGTGAAGATCGACTCATTCCAATGTTAGGGGGACTTCACACAGAGATGAATTTTTGGAAAATCGTTGGTGATCTCCTGGATGAATCTGGCTGGACTACTATACTGACTGACAGTGGCGTGGCAACATCGGGTAGAGCAGACTCATATATCCATGCAAGTCATCTAAAACGTACGCGGCATGCACATCAAGTCACTGCACTGGTTCTTGCTCAACGGGAATATGAGGCATATGAAAAGTTGAAGAAAGGAGATGAAAATAGTAGTACATGGAAAATAAGGATAGAGGAGAGAAGTCTCACCTTCCGCTTCTGGCAGCTGATTCAGGAACTGTAATTGCTAGGATTTGCTTTTGTCTGATCACACCGAGAGAGAAACTTTGAGCAGTATGTACAGTGCCTGCGAGAGATGGTTCCTTGGTGTTTTGCTTTGGATCATCCGAATTATTCGAGATGGCTTGCAGTCCACATCAGAGACATGGAGAGTCTCCCAAACAACCTGAAGGAAGAGCTGAAACGAGGGTGGACTTTCACGAAAACATCAAGACAGTTCTCAAGCATGCCACTAGACCAAGCCCATGAGCAGCACAATGCCATTGTGAAAAGCAGTGGCAGAGCAGTTGGGTTAACTGAAACTCCAGTTGCATTCAAGAAATGGATGGTTGCTGGCCCTGAGCAAGCGAGACTAGTGTTGGAGTTTGAGGGAAATGTTGATGAAAGCAGCCGTAAAATCTCAAAACACCTTGAAGCTGATGTTGGTCACCAACGGGACTTCAGAGAGGAGGTTTCCAAGCTGGTAGATACCATAAAGGCGATGGGCAATCCATTCCTTGAAGAAGGATCAGAGCTCCTGGCACTGCATTCGCATGAGTGTTTCGCTAATGTTGCCGATACCATCTCGAACATCAAAGACCTTGGAAAAGAGAAATACCAACAGTACAAAGAGACAGTTTTAGAGAAAGGAGATATATCAATCCACCAGGCAATTAAGCGCAATAACTTACCTCTGTTCAAGAAGCATGGAAGAAAAGTTAAGAGCAAGCTCAAGAAGTCGCTGACAAATATGAAGCAAGATTGCACTCTCTTCAGCCGTTTGAACATTTCCAGTCAGGTTCGCACTGCTGATATGCATACCTCCTTCAGACACGAAAATGTACTGTATCCTCCATCGTTGTCTGATAATGGAGATCTCCGCCTTCCCACCAAGAAATCTGACCTCCTGGATTGTCTAGATACTGGAAGAATTCCTGACCCTCCGCAAAAATTTGATGCCAGGATTGTAGATGGAGCAACACTCGTTCACAGTCTACCAACAAGCCAGGCCAGTACATTCCAAAAGTATGCAGAAGTGGTGTTTTTGCCCTGGATAGACCAACAGTTCGCCACATCGGTCAGGTTGGACATTGTCTGGGACTCGTACAATAAAGACAGCTTGAAAGAAACCACAAGAACACACAGAGGAAAAGGTAAATATATATGTGTGTATATCCTATAAAGATAATATGATAGAATTACATATTATTATTATATATAAATGTTAATAATTATGACAATTTCCTTGAATGATGCAGGAACGAGAAGGAAAGTCACCGGTTCAAAAAAACTACCAGCAAACTTCGCTGACTTCTTGCGAGACTCGAACAACAAGGCAAAACTATTCCAGCTCCATACAGATGTGGTGGTTACTAACTGCACTTTGTCACACATGAAGGAATTACACATCACCAATGGTAAGTGAATACCTTATTGCTTTTCTCATTTAGTCATCAATCTCTTTATGAGTATTGCAACTATTACACCTTAAAAGTCCTGTAACCTTCCATTTGCCTCATTTCCTCAGGTCTCCAAGTTGCGTCTCTTGGAGGAAGATCAGCTGAAGTGGACGTAGCGGGACATGAAGAAGCCGATACAAAGATAGTGGCTCACGTTCAGGATGCTCTCAGGGCCGGACATAAGTCTATCATTGTCACCACAGTCGACACGGATGTAGTGATTATACTCATTGGGACACATCACCACACCATTTCTCTGTATCCTGATGCTGATGTCTGGGTCGGATTTGGTCCAAAGAAGACATTTGGATACTACCACGTCAACACAGTATATGACGACTGGGGTTCACGAAAGTGTACTGCCATGCCGTTTTTCCATGCACTGACTGGTTCAGATACGACCTCACAATTTCTGCGACATGGAAAGAAGGCTGCTTGGAAGACATGGGGAACGTACCAAGAAGCAACTGAGGCCTTTGTTATCCCTGCTGACAATCTGGCGATCTGGCTGCTCTGAAAACCCTCTGCTCAACGGTTTGATCTAAATTACGGAAACACCTCCAGTGGCTTATCATATACTCGTAATTGCATCGGCCTTTATTAACATATGTAAAAAGATAAATATATATCTATATATTCCTAGCTGTGTAGTGATACTTAGATATTATGCAAACAAAAAAGACCATGTAATAAGAAATCTATATATAAAGTACCTACTATACATATATTTTTGAGTAGTTTTTATGTAGTATTTTTGTGCGAGGAAGTGAAGAGAGACTCACTACATACGTAATGCGTGCGGTATGTCATCGCATAGACGTGAATAATTTCAGCGTGTGCAACCGCTCTATAGTTTACGGTATTTATTTTTGGAGTGTAACGAGTGATGGTTTGAGATACGTCGCATAAATTCGCTGAAATGTGCGTGTGTCAGCTTTGTGCGATTGCAGAGGATAGCGTCGCTGCCGCGAGAGCGTGATATTCTGTTATTATATTTGTCATGTGATTATTAGTGTTAGTAGTTGTTGCGTTATTTATTGGCGCACGTGTATTTGTTTAGTAAAACTGGATAGTTGTGTCACCCGTAGATTGTTTGTCTGTGT
>NW_014577194.1:162865-166127 GCF_000485595.1 Priapulus caudatus | reverse complement strand
GCCGATGCAATACGATATATGATATAGCCACTGAGGTGTTGCCGTAATTTAGATCAAACCGGTGAGCAGGGGTTTCAGAGCAGCCAGATCGCCAGACAGCGTGAGCGTGGCAAGCGCCGTCCAACTACCGCTGTAGTAATCGCTGATGCCCTGCGAGTCGACCTTCGTAGCTGCGAGGTCAAGCACGCGCTGCTGGTCGGCCGCTTCTCCGCCGACGAGCAGCGGCAGCAGCGACGAGAACGTCGGCCCGTACATGAAGGCATTGTCCAGCCAGTTAGACATGACCGACGTGACGAAGCATCCCGTGTCCAGGTTGCCGACGCAGTGCGTGGAGAGACAGCTGCTGTCGGTCGTCTTCATCTTCGATATGACCTGGTTGGCGACGCGCGCCGAGTAGGTGGCGGCACCGACACCCTGCGTCGCTTCCTCCGGGAACCAGAAGACATCGAGAGCGACTCGCCAAATGCTGCGCGAAGCCTCAGAGCCGAACTCGGCCGCCGGTGTTCCGCTTCCGGAGCAGATAGTGGATCCACCGCTAGATGGGTCGGACCTAAACGGAACGAACCAGTTGGTCGTCAGTCCGGTCGAAGGACACTGGTTTGCTTCTAAGACGAGGTAGACGGTGTTGATGAGGTCATTCCACTTGGTCCTGTAATCGAGTCCTTCGCTTGCCGTGGCGTATGTGCTGGCGTACTTCAACATGTAATCTCTGAACACGCGGTAGTGCGCCGGTGCGTAGATGGACGGATTCGCGCAGTCCCAACCTCCCCAGCAGCTACCAATTCGCAGAATCCTCTTCGTTCCGGACGTATTTAGTATCGTGTTGAAATCCATGAAAGCCTTGCAGCTCTGGTAAGCCCAGCTCGCGACCTCGTTCCACCACGGGCGTACCTCGCCGACAGATGTCTCCACCATGATGATCATTCCCAATATGCTGTCCGCGTCTCCATCCGCCGCCGCACCGGTGCCAAGCGCTCTCGCGATGTTGTCGGTGAACTTCCAGTTGGGCAGGCAGGGGTTACCCTCGCAGATGTAGCCGCCACCCTGACAACTATCCTGGTCCGTCAGCTCGCACATTCTCTTCCAGCCGCGGAATATCTCGAAGGCGTAATTGAGCGCCATCTCGCGTTCGTCGTCCGACGTCGTGGCGGCAACTGATGCGGCGATGAGAAGTCCGTAGCCCTGACCCTCGGAGACGACACCGTCGGCAGCGCCACCGCTACTGTGGACGGCTCGGGCGCTAGAGGCGCTGTCGACGATCGTAGTGAGGGTGTTCATGAACTCGATCATGCGACTGAAGCTCGACTGGAGGCGTAGATTCGGAAGCAGGATACCGCTGCCGGGCGACGTTGTACCCGACGTCTGCGGTGTCGTTTGCGGTGTCGTTGGCGACGGTGTTCCTGGTGCGCTCCCATCGCAGTTTACCCGTGGGATCTCGCTCATACCTCTGACGTTGAAGCCCCAGAGATTCGTCGAGTACGATGCCAGCTGCACGGTGTACGTCTTGCCATTCTGATAGAGAAATATCGCGTTCCATATCTCGTCCGGCGAAACGGTGGCGTCGTCGCTCGTGAACGTGAATCTCACGACGGCGTTTGGCGTCCAGGGGTCCGTGTAGACCTGGACCGTACAGCCTGTACTCCAGCAGTAATTCTGAATCGAGCAGCCGGCGTTGACTCCTGTCAGTAACGAGCCAGCCAGCACTAGCAAGCATAAAACCGATCTCGTCATTATTACCTGCAACCGAGAACAAACGCAAACACTTTACATTTACATGCGTGTTCATGTACGAAGAAACGGTAAAATTATTAAACTATATATATATATATTATACAGCATATATATATTACTTCAGTGATACCTTATTTATAGAAAACTCCACAGAGGTTCTTCACTTGTGACCGTGTACTATAGTAGTCATCTAGGCTATGTTGTGATCACTCTTAGAACAGCAGACTTTCCCTAAGAACTAGGTATTGATTCCTATAACCCAGTTTTTAGCTTTTATAGTCTTCGGTATGTATATAGTGGCGGCTAATGCGTGTTTTTCGTGATTGTTGTAAGACTCTGTCTATAAGCTAGGCCCGGCTTTGTGTTTGGATTGTTGACGATCACATTACCTGTTATTTTTGATTGATTATCGAAGGCCTAAGCATAGTATATGAAGTTGTTTGATAATGCGAAAACATGGCGATCAATTTGTAGTTACGCTCGTTACTGCGAATATAAGCGCGTGGCAGCTCAAACATATAGTGGCTGGGTCAATATTATTCAGGCTATCTCTAACCGGATCTAATACTTGTGTGATAAGTTACTCACAGCCCGTACTATTATTCCCGAAAACAACTCGTGACAACGAAGGGGTGAAGGTGATGGAAACAAGTCGAAGTAGTGGCAAGGGAACCTGATACCTTGACGTGTTAGCCAACATCCGTTTGAACAACGAGTCAAACAATAATATGAGGTTTAGCACCTGGCTAGTGTGTATGTTGTCATCTTTATCAGGTGAAATTATAGCGTACTAAACAGGACGGTTTACAATACCGCGATACTGATCAGGAATGAGTAGAGGCAGTACATTTACTCGGGTGTAATATTGTGCACAACACTCGGCACTTACGACGCGCATTGGCTCATTTATCGTGGTTGTAAAGACAAAACTAACTCACCTATGCGCTGATATTTGCTATATAGCCTCGTGCACACGCGAATCTGGGAATGAAGTGCACGATATATGTCTTGTGTGTCTATGTGAATTTATAGGTTGATGACACCGGACGTCCGCGCCCCCTCCCCGATTAGCGTGAAATGATGTCGGACTGTATGGCGTGTTTTGCGTGTCCCCGTTGTTGCGACCTCGTCGTATCTCTGTGTCAGCGTTGTGCCGGCAGCTTTACTCTTGTCGCCTTATCTCGCTCTCGTGATCAGGCTACCCTGCTTTAGTTATTACCATAGAAATGATATAGTAGTTAAACTTAGTATCTCTATATATTTCTATGGTTATTACGTGCTTACGTGACACGATATGTTGTGATTGCATTCTGTAGCTACGATCATAAGCGACACGGTGACTCCCGTCAAAAATCCATTGAAATTGCGACAAATTTCCATTGAAATCCATAAAAGTTCGTCAAAATTTCTAACCGTAATTCTACATGGCGTTTGTCCGATTGCTACAAGTAGGTGAGTATGTAGAGAAATATGGAGACCATGTGTGTGTGTGTGTGTGTGTGTGTGTGTGTGTGTGTGTGTGTGTGTGTGT
>NW_014577194.1:159143-162597 GCF_000485595.1 Priapulus caudatus | reverse complement strand
TGCTTGCTTATCTGTTACGTAATAAATGTAGCCCACCACCCCCCCACCCGCCTAAACCGATGTAAGACTAGGTCATCTCAATGAGCAATGCATTTCGTATAACATCGGTGCTATCTACAACTCCAATAACCTCCAGTCACTGCATGAATGGATATATACTCAGGAGTAGTTTTGAGATGAAAACATCTATCACAATATTTTACTTTTGTAATTCATTTGTAATTCATTCATTACCTTAGTAAGTCCCTTAGGCCTATAGTTCTCCGGATTTCCCTAAACGGTAGCATATATAGGGGTTCGTATTTTGTTCACTTATGACCAGTATAATATGTGTGTTAACTAGTGCGGAATGACTGTAATCAAGTTGCTGGCATCATGACTTATTTAGCAAAATCGTACAACTCATATGAAAATGCATAATTAATGTGGTTCATTGCTGAAAGAATATGCCGTTTTACTTTTGACATGTTACAGAAAAACCAACAAAGATTGCACACAGTAATTAATCAAACATGAACATCGAGTTCTCTTGAAACTATAACCCTATTCTATGCGCAAGCCGCCAACACCACCTAATCTACAGTCTTGCGAACTAAACATATACCATTTCAGTAGCGTAGATTGAGCAAGAGCTAAACACCACGCTTGGAGCGATAAATTCGCGCGTACTATTCCACGATTTCGCTGTGACTCTCCATCAATCTAGACATAATATGAACGATATCCGCCAATGCGGTAGCTCGGATAGCTGTATGACCTGCCATAGCTAGGGTAGCTGTGGTATCTACCATACTTCGGGTAGCTGTGGTATCTACCATACTTCGGGTAGCTGTGGTATCTACCATACGTCGGGTTGCTGTGGTACCTAGCATAGCTGGGATAACTGTAAGTCCTGCCGTAGTTGGGGTTGGTGTAGTGGTAACTCGGTTTTCGATGGTCGCGTGCGTAGTCATAGTTGGGGCTAGAAAAGTCAACAAAAATTATGCTATAATTAATATTATTAATATTAATATTAATATTAATATTAATATTAATATTATTATTGTTATTGTTGTTGATGTTGTTATTGTTGTTGTTGTTGTTGTTGTTGTTGTTGTTGTTGCTGTTAGTTGATATTAGTGTATCAGTCCTACCCAGTAAGTACATAGAGAAAAGACACGGAGAATTTCTTATAGAATGATCATTCGCAGAACAGTGTGTTGACGAAAATTGCGAGTGAAATGACATTATGTGTGCGCGCGGTTGCGTGCGTACGTATGTTCGTGCATTCGAGCGTGCGTACGTGCGCGCGTATGTGCTCGGGTAGGTACTGTGCGTGTTATATATGCGTGCGTGTGCGTGCGTGTGAGCGTGCGTGCGTGCGTGCGTGTGCCAATGAGAGCGCATACGCGTGTGTATGTGCGAATGAAAGGGACGCTTGCAGGGGCTGTGGTGGGACAGAAGTCAAATGTCTACGTCACAAACACCTATATAGACGAGTTTCGCGACCTTACCTGGAATAACCGCTGTAATGCTTTTTAGGCTTTCTAAGGTCCTCATCATCGACGTAAGAATAATGTTTTCTATGCTTGTAGTTATCGTCATGATCACCGTCATCGGCATGTCGATCTTTTACTACGCTGCAATCGAATATATTACGTCAGGAGGACATGAAACTCTTAAGAGATCTTACGATTATGCATGATAAACTATATAGCGTTATAACCAAAATGATTATAGAACGTGAAGCGTGAACGTGATATTGGCGTGAAGCCAAACATTATACTACTGCGATTACCAACACGTCGAAAACAGATTACACTCTATCACCATCAACTTCGACATCAGTTTCAGTCCACTCACTCGTACTTTCAGTCTAACCAGGCTTGTCCCAACAGCGAACAGCGAACGAACTGAATCTACCCCTTCTATTGCATCTGAATAATCTCTTGATTACATTCATGTTATAGCTTGCAGTAACTTCAACGGTTTACTGCGACTGTTACCTGCCGCCACATGGTGCCAAGCTAACAACCTCACATAGCTTGACAAAGACAGCTAGAATGGTTATCTAAACTGTCGCTGACACAAGTGAATAAAATTGGACTCATCATAGCATATGATCATACACAACATGCACACATATTTATAGTTACTGGGGTGATGACATACTAGCCGACTTTGTGCGTGTAATCATCGACGGGCTTGTAAGATCTGACGTAGTGGCGCGTCACCGGATAGCGCTCATGTCCGTAGTGAGAACGCAGAGGATAGCTGTAGACAGCCGTACGTGGTCGGTAACCATACGAGTAAGGGTGTGCAGCGTAGCCATAGCTATACTCGCTTCCAGCAACCTGTGTATAAATAAATACACAAGTAAATAAATATGTTGATAATATATATATATATATATATATATATATATATATATATATATATACACATATATATATATATGATATCTGTTAAGTACAGTTGTTAAAGTGGCATGAATAATAAACGTTAGTGATTTTACGACTGAAACGAGAGGAGAGCGCCGTACGCCACACATATGTGATCATATCCTATAGAGGTAAATCATTATCCACGTCAGACGGTCGCGTCTAGCTTGAGTTGGTTACTATAGCAACTCATAGATGATCTCGTAGATGAACTTACTTACCACCGCAACGAGTGCGAGAAATGCAATAGGTATCAGCGTCTTCATATCGGGAGGCTGAAATAATGACACCGACACATATAGATCAATAGTATCTATGTACTCATCTGTACAAAACAACTTTTTGATGTAGCCTTAACTAGGCTATCCAGCCATCCATCCATCAATTTATTCATCCATCCATCCATCCATCCATCCATCCATCCATCCATCCATCCATCCATCCATCCATCCATCCATCCATCCATCCATCCATCCATCCATCCATCCATCCATCCATCCATCCATCCATCCGTCCGTTCGTCCATCCGTCCGTCCGTCCGTCCGTTCGTCCGACCGTCCGTCCGTCCATCCATCCATCCATCCATCCAGCCGCCCGTCCTTCCGTCCATCCATCCATCCAGCCGTCCGTCCATCCGTCCGTCCGTCCGTTCGTCCGTCCGTCCGTCCGACCGTCCGTCTGTCCGTCCGCTCGGTCGGCTATCCATCCATCCATCCATCCATCTATATCGATCCATGCCGTCCGTGCGTGTTACTTACCGTTATTACTATATACCTATTATATATACGATCTTGACTCTGCTGTCCCGGGAAAGTGGAAATGCCGTTTGGTGCTCGCTCGCGATCTTATATATCCCTTTATATGTACATCACTAATCCCTTACCAAGGACAAGCTTTGAAAATAGCATGGAAGCAACATTACGTCCTGGTAATCCATGCCTCGTTTTGCTATGATTTTAAGTTACAGCATTACATCTTTTGACAACGCATGTTATTCGTGCGTGACCGACTACAGGCTATGATTAACATAAATT
>NW_014577194.1:131643-154143 GCF_000485595.1 Priapulus caudatus | reverse complement strand
ACTGCAAAACCCAATCACATCATTTACCAGAACTTAGTAAGTGTAGCAAATGTCAAATGAGTTTTCATCTCTGTCGAAATGAAATGAACAGATACCAATCTACACTGTCATTTCAGCATATTACATTTTCTTTTTGTTTATTATAGTTAACGAAAGACAGTCACTTTATGAATGATCTTGGACTTGACAGTTTGGATCATGTTGAAGTTGTCATGGCAATAGAAGATGAGTTCGGTATGATTATACAATTTTAAATAGGCCCCGCTATTTCAATCTTTCCGAGGCCTGGTAGTCGGTTAGTTTCTAGTGTAGGCTATGTCAGATTTGTAGTGGTGCTTTAATTATACATATAGGCAAGCGATAGTTTATGGTGCAATCTGATGAAGCCTCGATGAAGCACTGAAATGTGATAACATTTGCATTCATGGATGATTCTCGTTTGCAAACATTTCCAGGGTGTGAAATCCCAGATGCAGACGCAGAAAAACTACTGAAACCATCTGATATTGTGCAGTATATATGCGAGAAGGAAGAAGTGACGGCATGAGGTAAGAATAATGAAGAAGAATTTTTAAAATGCTGGATTTGAGTTTTTTCTAGACTAGGCAAGTGTTACCTATGATTGAATCAGAAATTTTAGGAGACTGCTGTAGGTTTGAAGGGCACCAAGGCAAACATCTTGGAACAACTGGGTTTTCAATGCAACACACTTTTCAACAGTAGTTATTATGTGGGACAAAGAAGAATGCATACACAACAAGGAATTTATGGGAAGGACACGGAGGAATACTAGGCAGGGCAGCCACAGCTGTTTATTGCTGTGAATATCGTGAATATAGTCCCAATTTTCAAGTGTACCACAACAAGTTAAGAGGGCAACTACAGCATTTGCCATCTGTGCTGTGGCGAAATTTGAGTCTATAGTGACTAGTCTTGTGATAAGGTCACAAGTATCGATTAGCAATTCAATAAAGTCAAATCAGTTGAACAAGACTATAAAAACACAGCACCTTAAATTAGCGGTTTCCTATGACATGCATATAAGTATATATTAGTGTTATTTAATTGAATTTTGATGCTGATAATTGCTGAGCTGTATGAGCTTAGTACTACCCATTAGATGAGTACCAACGCTCAGGGAGGCAGTAGGTTTAAAAATAACAAATTTGCATTTCTTTTCAGGAAAAGATCATGGGTGTTTATGAGAATAATTGCCCTGGAGAAGCTTCATTTCTCACCGATGTCACTGAAGAATTGGATTCTAGTTCAGCTGTGTGGCAGTATGTGTATCAAGCAAGCCCATGTTAGCGTGTTAAAATGGGATTTTTTTTAACCTGTATAGGCAGTTGTTTGGGAAAATGCTAGCCAACTTAGAAATGCGTAAACCTTATTACACAATTCACATGTAGCATATATGCACAAGGCAACAGTCATCTTATATATTGCAATATTGTCTGCATTACTTACATGTAGTAATAATGCATGTCAAGAAAAGGTTTGCAGGCAGTGGGTCTCCATTCTGTATTTCTTGTTAGAAGCAAGGTTATGAATGTCTGTTGTGGAGCTGCAAACTAAGCAAGTGCATTAAATTCATAATATCTAAGTCAATGTACAATTCGTTAAGCAAGATGGAAAATTGTGAAGTGTATCAAAAATACAGTGGTTGTAAAGGAAGAGTAATGTTGCTTCAAATTTCATTAATGACTAAATAATAAATGGAGTTTTGTGTTGTATACTTATATAATCCATCATTGTTTTTCTGTCACTATTCGATATAGTAATTAAGAGTGTGCATAATTGTTCAAAGCATGTAACGTTTCAATAGGGAATATGTTTACAATGAATAACCAGGATAGTGAGTAGTATGTAGGGAAGTCGAGTTTTCTTTCATGTTTAGTAAGGAGGCATACTTTATTTCCAAAAATACAAGCCAGATTTTTACATCCTTTTCAATTGGCATTGTCAATCGATCAGAATTTCAAATTCATAACATTAAAGATGTGTGAAAATAATGGACGAAATGGAATTGAAACGTTTTACCTCCCAGAAGCTTCAAATGTCACACATTATACATTTCATTTGTGACAAGCCACTTGACCTGTTACATTATATACATATAAGACGATTTAACGTCATCATAATAGCCAGTACGTGTATCACTGATAACACCTAGTAGTTTACCACACACGTCTGTGACAGATGCTCATTTTGTAATGGTAAACAAGTTTTTGTTCCGATCTCTACAAAATCAGGATTCAAACCATCACTGCCCATGGTTAACCAAAAAATGAAGTACCTGCCTAAAAATATTATCAGTATCAAATATTATATTTAATTAGTAGCATGTCACACATCAAAACATAAATTATAGGAATAAAACATACATTATATAAAACAAAAACAGGATGAAGGCATATGGTTTCTACAAACCCACCTTCCCACATATAATAGTTGTGCAGTAAACGTTAGCGATTACTTGCAATGCCCAATTGAATAACATGAGACTACTATATGTACATCATTGAATAAAATGTTCAAAGATAATTTGTACAATTCGGAAAAACATAACTACTCATTAGGTGTCAAATCACATGTCAAGGATAGAGGATCCTACACAGGAATCACAAAATTAATTGCCACTATTAATTTTTTATTTCTATACTAGGTATCTTATCATTTGTACCAACAAAAGATAAACAACAGGTGTACTCGTGAATATATAATTAGAATGTTTTTCTACAGAAAACAGATATATTTTAAATACTTATATTATACAATTCAATAATGACAGCCAGACAAATTAAACACATTTGACTGCCAATGTTTATTTTGTATACTCGATATCAATCAATTTGCGGAATGAAATACTCTAAGCATTGCATATTTAATTACATAGGTTACAATATATTAAATTGAGAATATTATCCTTCCCACGAAATAATTATTAAATTTATTTATTAAAAATTGACCAAAGCATTGCCATGTGCCACTGTCTTGTTCGTTACGTGTATTTCATTCTAGCATACATCTTCAGAAGCTATAATGCGCTATTGTACAGACATTTAGATACATAGAAACTATATAGGCTTCATAGTAAATCTACCACTTGCTTGATCACGAAAAACAGCAGTGAGGCAGAGACCATACTATATAGGACAGTCTAATGTGCTTGAATGAGCGGTAAAAACATCTTGGAAACAAATCTGAGTGACGGCGAGTAAATAGTACCACGTTTAGCATCAGTCTTATATATCAACAAATAAACATTTTGCAGCAAAACTGAGTTTGGCTATACGAAATAAAAAAAAGTGCCACTCACACTGTAGAGACGTTTATATTCTGCTTGAAATTGCACTCAAATTGTGCTCCAGGCCTCCTATTATTTGTGTGTACGTGCGTGCATGCGTGCATATGTGTCTGCATACGTGCGTGCATGCTGTCAGTACCTGGGTTTCACTATTTTATGGATGTGACAACCTACCTAATGGAAACGTTTACTTCTGACAGCTTCAGGGGGGATTCCATTCCAATAACTACAATGCAAAGAGAGCATTTTCCGTTTCATCTTTCTTTGATAGCTGCCCTCTCTGGCCGTTGTTTTGACCGACGCTGGGTAATTCCTCTACCGCACGAGCTCGTGACTCCAGAAACCTATCAAACTCTGCAATGCAGCACAGATAAACACGTGAATGAATACCAGATGCCCAGCGATATCAAATTGTGATATTATGCACGCCTGATGTAATATACAATTCAATTACTGTTGCAAATGACGCTTCCCTCCAGCCAAGCTTTTGGCTATTGCTGCTAGGGGGGTGAAACTAGACTAGTTCATATGCGTTTTTTTTAAATATGCCCACTAAATTGTCAACTTTCGCTCATAGGGTCTATGTACCCCAGGGTACTGCCGGAACGTACCCTGGTAACTATCTGATATGGTTAGGGTTAGGGTTAGGGTTAAGGTTAGGGAGTAGGCGTAGGCGACTCCCTAGACTCGATCGTTAGTGGAGTAGGCGAGGTACGGTCCGGCATATTAGATAGTACCAGGGTACGTTCCGGTATACCGGACCGTACCCAGGGTACGTTCCGGCAGTACCCTGGGGGACATAGACCCTCTCAGCTCAACTTTCCGGCACTTGACTACTAGGAAGTTATTTATAGAACACCCTATCTCAATCTTGATTGACTAGATGCTCATAACTCCAGGTAGATAGGTGAATTTAACTTGTATAGTGTAACGAAAGGATATACCCTGAGTCTATTCCTCGTCTAGGGACAGTCGTGGTAATTTTTTTTACATTAGCTCTGAGAGGCTATGGCAATCTATCAGGGAAATGAAGCAAGCGACTGTGATCCACTTAGCACATCGCTAAACGTCTATGTTTGCGGTGTCACCATCAATTCAACAACACAGAGCTCATACCCAGTACAAACCTCAGCAACCTGATATAAAGCTACATGTAGATCGTACAAGAACACACGTGACATATACTACCCACCAGCACTTGTCATAGCCCCTTGTTGCGGCTCCTTAGCATCCTCTGTTTTCAGCCAACTCTCCATCTCTTCGTACTCCGAAGGCTTATCCTATAGCAAGAGGAGGTAAAAGTTGGAAACTCAGTGAAATGTTGGGTGCGATGCCAACCACGTAATCCCAAGGATTTTACCAAAGACATTTTACAGATTACACAAGTGTATCTATCCACCCATCACCCAAATTAACTTTAATGCGACGTTCAAAGTATAGTTTGAATGCTGATAAAATGAAGTATATGCAGTTAACAGTGATGCCACTGTGCAAGTGAAAACATGCCGTAAATAAAATAAAAAGTACGAACGCAATCTTGCTCGCTTAAAATTGTCATCATAAAATTGTCGCATAAAAACAAAAAACATATATATATATATCGCATATACACACAATATATAATGTCGAATATATATGACATTTATATTTGTCGCATAAAATTTGTCGCATAAAATTGTTTGTCGCATAAATGCACAATGCAAAACAAGAAACCAAACGGTCACAGATTATTACACATTCCACGATGATTATTAGTGTTAATTAAAGCAGGCCAGTTGACGACTCAAACCACTGTGAAAACAGACACCAGATACAGACTTCATGCTCCATGTTAGCAAGTAGTACGGATGATTGAAACAAATGCAATCAATGTTAGAGAGACCACTGCCAGCAAGTATAAAGTATATAATATATACTTTATTATGTATACATATTATCAAGAGCGTATAAAGAAGGAGAGCATACAACGGTGAAATGCTGAAACCATGCTGCAGTATTAGTCGAATTAATAAACTTTGCCCGTTTTATTTTGACGATTCTTTGTGGTATTATTGATCAGCTGTCCTACCTTGCTAATATAAAACAAACCGCTTGTCCCTACGATGCGTCTACGCTGAGATAATGAGCGATAAAAATCGGGTATTTTCGCCGAAAACCGACTCGAGATCAGTGTTTACTGCAACTGTCTCTCGTTCTGGCGATAGCTTCGGGAAACCTCGCGTGTTTCCGTCATTCATTGACAATAAAATTTATTTTCCTTCTACTATCTTTTCTCGCATTTACAGTCATTGACGCAGCCATTACTCCACAAAAACATCTTGTTATTTATCGCCATGGTGATGACCCGCCCCTTAGGCAAGATTTTTTTATTTTGTTAGTTTACAGATCCGCCGAACCCGAATTTTGAAGAAAAAAAAAAAAAAAAAATTGAAAATCTGTAAGCTGACCTTTTCTCTAAGAAATATGAATAAAAAAATGTAAATATAAAAAACAAAAACATTTTATAAACAAACAGTTTATAATAAAAGTAAAAATAATTACAAGTTGAGTTTTGTTTTCATTTAGTTTTCTTAAAATACTTTAATATCATGTATAACATTATGACTGTATTTTGAGTTGTTTGATCTGACAAAGCGACAATTTTTTTTTTTTACCTTACCGTGTCATCAACAAAAAAAAAGGTGGCCTTACGCTGGATGTAGTAACGCTGTAGTAATAACGTATGGAGTCAGCGCTACACAGCGGCGACCGGAAGCAACATACAGTCCATAAAACGAGAGACAGTTGCAGTAAACACTGATCTCGAGTAGGTTTTCGGCGAAAATACCAGATTTCCACTGCTCATTATCTCAGCGTAGAGGCATCGTAGGGACATGCGGTTTGTTTTATATTAACAAGGTAGAACAGCTGATCAATAATACTGGAAATAATAAAACGGGGAAAGTTTATTAATTCAACTAATACTGCAACATGGTTTCAGCATTTCACCGTTGTACGCTCTCCTTCTTTATACACTCTTGATATTATGTAATAACAAACTAGCAGAAGCATGGTACAATCTTTACGAACTATTTGGAAGTTATCACGGATTCAACACAGCAAAAAGAAACGGCAAAATGTTAGAGATACTGGCAAAAATTACCTGCAGAGTATCATCGTTGCTGCCCTGTTGAAAGCACACAATGGTAGGGAAATATATCGTAATGATCATCAACGATTTTCTAACAGCATTGAATGCATGATGAGCATAAATGAGTAATAGTGAATGGGCCCGCCGAACCCAAGACGCAATTTCATACCACATGCTACATACGACGTTTTTACACGCGCGCGACCGTGACGCTGGCAACCACAAATTTTACTATAAAAAACACCGACATATCAGTGCAGTGCTGTTACTTACAGAATCTGTCACGGGAGGGGGGGCGTGCCGTGCCTGTACTGCTGCACCAAGGCTGCCACTGTACTGGTCAACGTCAGTGTTGTCTGCGTATGAACTGCCCCTAAAACAACACAAGGCACGGCGTAGACAATGACTTTGTGTCTGTAGAATTCGAGAAACCTGAGCATACTTAATTTTTCGTTCAACATTGAAGAAAATTACTGAGAGATTAGCCGGAGTGGCTTTTAACAATTTGTTAATATATTTCTAAGATGAATGATATTGCGTCAGGCTGCCTACCCCTGCCTGCTTTGTTCATAGGTGGTTTGCCGTGTCTGGGCAAACATGTCAAATTCATCACTGCGTTCTCCGGGGACTGTCCCTGCTATTTCTGCAGTTACGGAATGAACACATTAATTTCCTTAGCAAAACGTAGTCAGTTTTTATCTGTGCTAACCTAAAATAACATTGTTGCCTAATGTTTGATTTCAAATTCGCTTGCACATGTTCCATTCACTCACGTAAAACGGTATCAATAAAAAAATAATAAAAATAAAAACCGATAATAAACTTTAATTAACGTATCCTACATGACTTTCTCGCTTCACGAAAGTCAAGAAAAGCAGCTCGAATTTAGACATACAAGATTTTAATCACAAAACTCTCATTTTTCTCTCATTTTAAAGCAGTTGGGCTTGCAGTGTGGGTCATTCGCAGCTACGTTATGATCACTCTTCATATATTACCTCTTTGCTGACTTACCCACACTTCCCATCTGTTGGGTGACCCCAATCACGGCTGGGTCACTGACACCGGTCTGGGGTGGTGTGTCTTGTGATGAATCGTCTCCGAAATCAATGAGTGCTGCAGCCTCGGATGCTCTCTGTACCCCTGCAGGCCCCACGGGCAGCTTGACCTGCGTCTGCTACACACAGGTGTATGCAGGTGACGGCGAAACAGATGCAATAATATTGTCACTTCATCTGTCATGAAGCGGCTGGCACAGGATATGTACGAGCAGTTAGAATAAAGCTGGGTTTACACTACCGACTTTATGTTGGCGAATTGGCGAGTTGGACCAATTTCGCAATTCGCCAACTCCGAGTTGGCGAAAATATAACATGTTCTAATCTCCCAACTAGTTGCTATCGATCGGTTGGTCGCGCAACTTTTGCGTTTACACTGCCGATTGTCGGTTGTATAGTTGGGAAGTTGGTCCAACCCAGCTAAACACGAGGCACAAGCAGGAAACAAATCCCTATCCAGCTGGCGATTAGCAGGCAGCTCTAGCCAATCATTGTCGTGATAAGACTTTATAAAAATGAAAGCTTAGTAATGAAGCGCCACAAAGTAGACCATATGGCATCTACACGTGTAAAACCACTTACAAGCCCGGGTTTGTTTCACTAACTCAGTAACAATATCCAAGTGAGGCTTACTCGCTCAGGCGGATAAGTTAACTCTATTAAAGAACTTCTCTGTGAATGAGCTCTTACTTGTGGGCTGCTTTGATCTGTGGCTTGGGCTGCCAAGCCCGTTCGATAGCGCTCGAACCGGTCGTACCGCAAGAACACGTTGTTAAGGTTGTCATTCACGTGCAGCAACTCACCTGCAGAAGAAACCGGATGATATAGGCTCTAAATGACCTACGAACCACTAACAAGAATTTACTCTACTGGAATTCATAGATAACAGCGCGAGCGCATCTATTCGAGTTAAGCCTGGCGCACACGCAAGCTATGCTACTGTTCTAGTCGCCGGATTTTATCGCAGGAAATAATCCATGTATCCCACACACGCTGCGCTGTGTGTGCTGGTTGATATGCTACGATCAGTAGCGGGAAAAATCGCAGGGTAAAAATCACAGGATAATGAGACGATGATAAGGATAATTCACCCGCCGATAAGGAACGAAAAAAGTCGTTCGAGAAAAACCGTAACGTGCGCGCCAGGCTTTATATTGTTAAAGGTCTAGTCGACTCTGGGATTTTACTGCATACAACTGTACTTATTGTATAACAAATCGTCTATACCCCCACGTATTTGTTACCAGATACCTAATTTAATTGTTATAATTAATTACACATCAATGCTACGAAATTTGAACGGCGCCATGACACCCGCGACCGTGCTGGCACCTGAAAAAGTTGCGCATTTGCCATTATTTTGCACGTTACAGACCGAGGGCTAATCAAAAGGTGCAATTATATTTATACCTAAATGCTATTTAACCGACGATGTTCATTTTAGGACAAATTTATCCATAATATAACTAAAACTATATGTGTTTATAAGATATTACAATCCTTTTGCTTTTAAATTAATAAATAAGAAACCACCCTCGCTCTGTAGCCCTTGGCTGAAAAGTGGTTTTGCGCAACTTATCAGATCGTGCGCTTTGAGTGGCGCCACCGTCGTTGTAATCAAACTGTAGTCGTTAGTTTAAAACATATTTTTAATAATATTTCTAATGGTGATTGAACCATGAAACTTTTTATGTAGTGTAATTTTAACCTAAATTAACTGAAAATAACTCTAGAACCTAGAGTAAACGATCCCTTTAAGATTAATCCCTTTAAGTATGTTCATGATGGTTGGCCTATCGAGTTTACCTATGCATGTTATTTAATGGGCTCATATTAATAGATGTAGGAATGAGTGTCACAAAACTGGATAATTAGCAAACTTACCGATCCAGAACTTAGATAACTGAATTGGCAACAACTTGAGTCTACACAACATACATAACTGTCTATACAGGAAAGTTTTGACATTACCATTAAATGGCGGTTATCCAGTTAAACCACCTTCCCAGAACAGATACCTCCCCAGGGTTTCTTATACATAGAAGACACAGTGGCGCACCGCCGTTGTCAAATTTAACATCGCCGTTGTGAAATTGTTCCTGTATTTACTGATAAGTATATCCTGTATCTATATACCTATAAGTATGTCAGTATATCCTGTATTTGAATCCATCATGCCCGTTTTTTTCCCAAACTGGCCATTACCTCCTTTGTCTAATTTTCCGTCAGAAGAAACCCTGCTCCTATAAAGGACACTTTTAGCTTTCTTGACGAACCCTTATATAGAGGTATGACTGTAGGTAAACAAAATATGACATACTTGTGACCTCCTCATTTAGCCACCTTGTCAATAAGCTCCACTATTCTGTCTGCATTGTCTTGCATGTCCGGGTAAAGTTCCTACGCACATAAACACAAGAAACGACTAAAATATATACCCATGATACATACATACATATACAATATATATATATATATATATGTATTATATACCATATAGCCATATAGCCATATTATATCTATAGAAATGACGACCAGTCTGTAGCTCTGCAAAGAAAAATGCGGCATAACTGAGAAAAAGATTGCGACAGAGCCCACTAGATGGCAACACGCCACCCACCTGCAGCAGCTCGAGGTCGGCGGGGTCAACGCGACCCGGCTGCAGTTCGGTGAGCATCTCACCGAACACTCGCATGTTGCCCATGACGATGTCCAGCTCGCTCCTCAGCTTCGCCAGCTGCTCCGGCGTCGGGTTTATCGGACCTCCCGGGATCGTTCCGGGAGGAGAGTGTTGGGCCGGAAGTGGTGCCGGGGCCGGTGGCTTCCGAAATCAATAAGGTAACAACGTTAGACGTCATCGCTTTCATCGATCACACGTTTTTTCCTCCCCAAAAAAAATTCCTGTGCCGATTCGTAAAATCACTAGAAACTTAAACATGAAAAGTCATGCACATTATAATTATAACTTATAGGAGGGAGATTTGTTGACATAGTACGAAAAAACAAATAAAATTTAAGTGAAGTGAATGTTCCAGTGGAGGGAAACATCTGGAACTTATCGGGTCCGTGACAACTCTGGTTACTGAATTAAGTAAGAAGGAGCAGAGTATAGAAGGTGAGGTGGCATTGCATGTAGTGTGCTACTGTACCTGTCTCACAGCCTGGGGCCGTGGAGGTTGTGGAATAGGTGCTGTGAGTTCAGTCTCGGGTATGCTCTATAAACAAATACAAGCAGTCGTGCCACAAAAAATCAACGTGGAAATGCACACGTGATGTGACCCCCCCACCCAAACACGCACATACGCACGCACGCACGCAGACACGCACGCACGCAGACATGCACGCAGACACGCATGCACGCACGCACGCACACACAGACACATACACACACACCCAAATCACTCGCATCGTTTCCAACAAAATTGCAGGTGGTTAGACTGAACATTCCAAGTCACGTCAATAACAGCTATGAATAATTACGACAAGATTTCTATTTTGGATTCACGTATGCACAGACAAAATCAGATGCAAACATTCCTTGTCTGTTAGCCACAACCACAGCTAAGTTTTTTCGCAGAAAATAACATTTTCTAATAATCTGTGCCAACCATCTGAATACATAATCAGTGTGGCAAAATCGGACGAGCAATCAGCATACCCGCTGAGGTGTGTGAATAGGTGCCAGATTGTCCAAGTCCGTCATAGGAAACTCGATGCCTTTGGACTTAAGTTCATTGTATACTTGCACTACTCCAATGCAGTCTGGCTGACCTTTGAAGGCATCGGCCCACGTCTGTAAGATATAACGTCGTACAACTGAGAGCAAGACTCGTCAACGGACGGACCGGGAACGTGAATGCGTGACCCTGGGCAGGCAGGCATGGCTTTGTGACCGTGGCCAGAGGCGGGCTGGGTAATCATGGATGGTCAGGGTAAATGAAGCCAGAAGCACCTGAGGGATATGAGTGGCAGCAAAGTAGGGACCTGGTTGTCCCTTGAAGTTGATTAGTTAAAGGTGACAAATCTTTTCGCTGAAAATTGTCTCTAACTCTGTTTGTCAATATAATTGTGTACACCAATGAATGCTGAGATGTTGCATGTATTATTATTATTATTATTATTATTATTATTATTATTATTATTATTATCATCATCAATCACATCTAAAAATGAGAACAAACACACGTTAGTGCAAGAATCGTAGCAATTTTTTTTATACGGATGAAAAAATCTGCTACCTGTATTACACTGAGCACTTTCTCCTGCACGGCCGTTGGAGGGTCGTTCTTTGGTCCGATAACTTTTACAAGTTCGCCGATGAAGTCTTTCTGCATGACCAACACATGGAATCGATGGCCACAGTTCTTCACACACGTCTCTAGCACCTGGAAACAAGCATCCCGCATTTTATTTCTACGACTCCACGTTATTTATAAAACTCTGCCCCTAGGGTATCAGAAAGTCCTTGGCAGTCCCAAGGGTAGGTAAAGAAGGATGACTGGTCTCCTCCAGTAAAATCCATAAGCTATGAACGCAATCACAGGGGTAGAAATTAACTTTTGAACAAGGGAGTCCAACAGACTCCCTACCCTCAAAAAAAGGGAGTCTGCAGCGAAATGAGGGAGTCTGCAGTCTGAGGTTCAAAATTAAAGATATTAACAATAACGCATGTGCTTATTTTTAAGATTCATGCAGTTGCACATCTGCCAAATTTTCTTTGGACATTAGCTGAAAAAATACAGTAATTCCGCGAGGCCGTGCTCCGGAACGAACTAGTTAGTACGGCAGAATTTTCAGGGCGTCACAAAGACTCCTGCATATGTCAAATCAGGGAGTCCGACAGTAAATCAGGGAGTATTTGACTCCAGACTCCCGTTAATTTTGCACCCTGAATCATTAAAGGTACTTGAAGGGTACCATCAATTCATCTACCATTACCATCTACCATTGCTGCTCTAGATACCACCATCGCACAGGAGGAAGGAGGAAGGAATGTTGTATCTCAGGCTAAGAATGACAAGTCTATTCACTATCCAGACTCGATTCGAATTTCCATCCAACGATCCAACTCACGTCTCTCAAATGTACAAATATGAGTAAAACAATTTGCGATTGTAAGTTTGAGTCAAAATTTGAATGGCAATTTCACAAACTTAATTCCAGACACTGTGATGACGTGAGCGAATGAAGGGACTTCAGAACAGAGACTTTCTAAGAGCCATGAAGTACTTACCGTCAGTGTGAACATGATAACATTGTAGTTTTTGCCCAGGTGTGACTGTAGTCGCTTCCTGATAGCCTTGACTGCATCCTTGGCCCTGTACACAGACGTGCATAAATAACATATTATCAGCAAATCTAGTTCAAATGGTGAGAAAGCTGGACAATGTCCTAACAAGTCTCTACAGACTTTGAAAGGTCTCCTGTCTACTAACTGTAAACACATAGCAGCTAGTTAACACATTAAACCGGGCATTATGTTAGATATCCATGGTAACGATATTATACACGTTTATTTTACATCTAACACTGGATAATTGTCACCCACTGTCTTTTTCAAGCAATGAAGTTTATAATAAATTATAATATTTTATCATTTATAATAATAATAATTTATAATACTGGTTGTCGTGAAATTCACTTTGAAATTATATTACTCCATTGTGTTTTCATTAGTCGGGAGGTTTTCTCCGGGGCATTTATGTTACGTAACCCACCCGTCCTCAGTCTCCATGATGATATCACAGATCTCCATGTTGAGGGCCCAGTCTTCCGATGCCAGCGAAGCATCAGTGCCTCGTTCTGCAGAAAATAACAGTAACAGTAACTGTAACAGGATGCGAACAATTCACCAAGTGATTCGATGGTGATTACATAGATTGCTAGATAACCTCTTCCCAATATGATAGTACATACAGATATTTAAGAGATTTTGCCTCACAGTCACACTGTTGGCATGCATATAAATTTTTATCCACTCCTGATAGTATATATATAACGTGAATGTATTAAAGTTATTACGTCACCGTAAATAGTAAAAGTAAAAAAAATATTTCCACTTTTTCACAAAATATAAGTAATTCTGTTCACTTTTTATGGTTAAATTGCTGCATTAAGCCCGGCGCACACGTGAGTTATTTTACTCACGTGTGCGGCGGATTTTCGTTGAGTAATTTAACGCATGCGTCATTTTACCTGAGTAAAATAACTCACGTGTGCGCCGGGCTTTATACTTCCTGTTTTTCTATATTGTTCGATGTGAACCTACACTCGTAACTCATACATAGCCCATAGCAAGCAATTAATGTTGGGAACAAATATCAAATCGTCCAGGTTTTTTTGATTTTTAACTAGTTGAGAAACAATCTTATCAGGTAAGAATTTGACGATACGTTTAGTCCCATTAGTTCTTCCTTTTAATGTAAAAAAATGGCAACAAATATTTTACAAATTTTACCATAGAAAATTCGTGACGTAGTCAATTTAAGGTGTAAAATCACAATTTTCAAACAGGAAATTGGTAAATTCAGGAGTATTTCATACTTTAAATATGAACTGACTAGTAGGTCACATAATTGGTGAATAAAAGTTGACACTGATACATTGGATATTACACTTGTCTTTTGTTATTATTCTATGTTATTTGTCTGCAATCTACTCATCTGTGAGTGTAGCTGATAATTTTCATTCCTAGCCTACCGTTAAATTTACACCATGCCCATAACTATCACCTTCTACCAAAACGTCCCAGTTACAAACCACCAGCAGCATTTAAGGTCTGTCATTTTGGCCTGTGCAGAATGCTCATGACGTTTACATTGTCTGCCACCACTGAGCTTGATACAATGGTGAATAGCTGTGCTGACAGGAAGCTTGGCTGTAGACCAGCTGTCATGTATATATAAAAGGTCATTTGCCTCAATTATTTATGCCGCAACATTTACGGAACAGCATTGTCGCTGCACCACACGCTGTATGTAGCATCCTACAAAAATTTGTACGGTCAATTGAAAACCAATATTGGATCATCTAGGGCTGCCTTGCCAGGTCATGCATTCTGACAACCACTGGGAATGCACTATTTTCACCACATATATGTCCTGCCTAACACTATGTGCTGTGTTGGTCTGAGGAATAAGATACATTTACATTGTCAAGCACTTAATTATGTGTTAAATGGTAGTTAAATATAGTTGCTATATTTGTACAGAATACGTAGACAAAATAATGCAATGTGTTTGTATGCAAACCTTAAAATCTTCATATCTTAGGGGCATTCTGTTGTCTCAAGGAAGACAGGAAATATTAAATTAAAGTTCACCAGCCAATCAAATACCTGCATGTAAGCTTGTTTTCATTTATTAATAAATATTAAAATTTTGTTCAAATAACCCTGTTTGAAAGAATAAGGATCATAACAAATAATATAATATTTAAAGGTTTTCTGATCTTTCTTCAAATTGTTAGAAAAAACTTAAAGGAAGATTAAAATTTGTTGACAATGTTACAAAATGCTTTGACACTGTATAATTCCATTCTAATTTCTAGCCTAAGCAGAACATTATCTATATATGTCCAAAAGTAAGAGACCACACACTGCCAGCTTCTCTCTCACCCACCGCTCACAACGACGACGACGACGACGACGACGACGACGACGACGACAACGACGAACGACGAATGACAGCGAGAACGGTTCATGGATATAAGCGCTGACCACAATTCATTTTCGCAATGTGCGACATGTGCAAATGTGGACAGCTCTAAGTTATATCCTTGGGCTGGCGATAACAGCAGCAGCCAACAACAACAAAAATAATAACTAACAAAACTAAATAATAAGTACGAAACGTACAGCTCGACATGTACAGCTCGATATGTACATATATGTAACATAGATCTGTACATGTATCCTAATCCTGCCGACAGTACCCAGATAATGATAATGATATATGACAAATGGCGGCCCAAGGATATAACTATAAGTATAAGTATAAGACTAAAGGCCCTGTCACACCTTGACGATTGAGCCAGCGTATGCCAATGTATCAAAATTTCTCTAAAACGCTGGCATACGCTGAACTATCGATGTTTTTATTTATTTTGGGCATATACATATAGCGTATTCATAACGAGTTGGACGTATACATAACGTATTAGTAACTTATATAGAACGTTTCGATAACTTATAGATAACTTATACCAACAAATGCTTAGCGTGTTGCCGGCGTTCGCAACTTATGCCCAACGATAGTCTAACTTATGCATAGCGCGCGGCAGCGTATCGCCGACGATCACGTGTCGTAGCCTATAAAAAGGCTGCCACTCGACGATTCAAATCATAACCGCACTAGACATCGCAGTATCAACATCACCATCGCAGTATCAACATGCCAGTGCTCAATTTTAAGGTTTTTTTTTGGGTTGTCCGGAGGACAACCAAGAGAGTAGCATATGGTTGTCCCTCAAGAGTTTTGGTTGTCCGGATATTATTTAAACATGTGCTGCATGCGCTCTGCTCACGTGATGCTCAGTGCTGTAAAGCAAAAGGCCTAATCATGTACATTTTGTACGTATTGCAGCGGCAGCAGACATAGCCATTCACATTGTTTCACTCATTATATGAAGAGAATATAATATTGGTAATGTGGTAAATGATGCTGGGATCAATGACGTATAATAATAGTAATTAAAAGTTGCATAAAATTTATTTCATAACATTTAAATTAACTACTAACATTACTAACATTATACTAACACTGTGTCAAGTCACAGATGAGTAAAAATTGAAAATTAACACGAAACATTGTGTTGTTAAACACGTAATGTTATACTTTGTATCAAGCAAGCCAGACAATGCGTCTAGACATGTACGTTTGCAGCGTATTGTGCAACCCTGGCCGTATGTAAAATGAACGCACGCATTATGAATATAAAATTTTTATAGAGGTTGGACACCGACAACCGGAAGCAATTTGTAGTTGCCCGAGAGAAAATCCAGTCGTCACGAACGACCGGACGACTGTTAAAATTGAGCCCTGCATGCCAATACCATTTTTATATACCAATTCCCCTAAACGCTGCCAATATCCCATATACGGTAGCTGTAAGTTAGAAACACGTTCAGTAAGTTCTGTGGTCGTCCGGAACACGACAAATACGTCTACATACATCAATATGCGTTGGAGATAAGTTCGATATAAGTTACACATAGGTTCAAAGCACGTTACTCATAGGTTAGAAATTTGGGTACGCTAGACATTATCTCAACGTATTTCGATTTATGAGTAACCTACAAGTAACGTGTGTGATTGTGAACGTGTGTCAACGATTGCATAACTTACCTACAACTTATGGCCCGCGTATCCGGGACGTATGGGCATACGCTGGCATACGTCGAAAAATTTTGTGCATGCACAAATTTTTTCGACGACCTCGCCGTACTACGACGTATACCAGCGTACTTCAGCGTGCTTCAGCATGCTCTTAACTTATACAAAGTTTACCCATAACTTATTCGACGTACGCCAGCGTACGGTATTCACCAAATTTTTCATACGTCGGTATACGCTGGCTTTCATACGGTGGTGTGACAGCGCCATAAGAGCTGTCCACATTTGCACATCTGCACATGTCGCACATTTACTAATGAGTACCGGTAAATTGTTAATGATTTAGGAAAATGCATTGGGGATAATCATATCCTTGAATCCAGATCTCAATAATTCTTGCTAATTTCAGCAACTACTACTACTAGATAGCTATATTTTATATTTGCGTAGGGCGTGAAGTGCCTGTGGTAATGCGTCTGTTTATATCAGCGTTATCATAACAACTTGTCAACCTGTGCTGAGCCTGAGGCTGAGGTTCAGTACAGTGACTTCCCAAGGCTTGCCGATTAGGTCACAGGTGGACAATTTTGCCAATCATAGTCATAATATGGAAATATATGTCGTTAGAATTGTCTTACCGATTCGCTGACCAACGGGAGTTGCAAAGGGATTTGTTTGGAAAAAAGACATGATTTTGACGGCTTCCAGCTGGAATATGGCCGTGTTCTCACCGGTCTAAAGACTAAAATCCCTAACTCTGTGCTGTACAAACTGTGCCACAAAAATGACTCATCATCATCACCACGTTCTTTTACTTGTAGATGGCGCTGTATTGTTTATAGTTGCTACGCAAAGAGAGCCGTAATCGTCGTTTGACGGCCGAAAAACGAAACGATTAAAATAAATTTTTGGTGTATTTCATAATTCCCTACACAATATCTTATCTGGACAGTGTAATTCTGAGCGCTGTGAGTTCTTATGCCTCGAAATATTAAATAATATAGTTTGGGTTAAGCTCAAGCTGAGCTCAGAGCAGAATCTGAGAATGTTGTACTTGATTCTTGAAGTTGTAGTTGTAGTTGTAGGCCTATGGCTATGGTAAAATCTTATGCACTGCTTGGTGCGTAGTTACAGTTACACTAATACTAATAGTAATAGTAATAGCAATAGTAATATTAGTAATACATATTACATTACTCATTAGCAGTTCCTCCCCACATCCTGTATTTGACCCTATAGTATAAGTATAAGAACTTTATTACTACAGCTACAGGAACATGCATACTTGCTTGTCAGCAAGATTCATCTTTCTATTTTTCAGAGAATAGGGTACGTGTACTTGGTGTACAATACAACTTGCAAGATGAGTCGTCTGCATGACACCACTGAGCCAGCTGTTGTCAGCGAGGATATGCTGGTTTTTGCAGTGGAAAGCCAAGGCCCTAAGGGCATGGCTGGAAGGATTGCTAAAGAAGAAGGAGTAAACTTTTCACATGTCAAGTCACTACGACTGGATTATAGAAGTACCAGTACATTAAAAATATGTGATGTAGTACCAGCTAAAAATATGTATTCTTGTTCAGGAAAAACATAATCTTGCAATTGCTAATCTTGCAACTATAAAAAATGTATAAAAAAAAATGAAAAAAATATGGAACCCAAAATGCAAAAAAAAAATTTTGGGTTGCGGCTATTTTCTTGGGTCGGTCGGAGGACAGCAAGCATAATTTTTTAAGGATGGCCCCATGGCCATCAATCGGCGAGCGTTGGTGTGGTATAGTGGTACTCGATCAGTTATATCCCATGTGATTGCAGATATTCTCCGAATTGATAATGTGTGGCGGTTTACAAACCTCACCAAACTTCAGCTGGACAACAATATCATTGCTAAGATTGAAGGCCTCGACATGCTTGTAAATCTTGTGTGGCTAGGTAAATGATTATTTCATAATGATAATCAAACAATTCATAGACTGTCAAGTTTAGAAAAATTAGATACTGTAAAAGTTTACTATTCTTATGAAAGTTCTATTTAAACCTGAAGCATCATATATATATAGTCTTCCAAATTAACCACCATAATCATATCATATTTTTAAAAGTTATTTGGACCATGTTGTTCGTACGTGTTTGTTAGATGAATTGCATGGTCTATGAAATCAATTTCCAATTAGAATGCAAATTTATCAGTGATTTTTATTTCAGATTTATCTTTTAACAACATTGAAAAAATTGAGGGCCTGGATACTCTGGTGAAATTGGAAGACTTGAGTCTTTTTAATAACAGGATCAGTCTTCTTGAAAACATGGAAACGCTGACGAACTTACACATTGTCTCCTTGGGCAACAATGATTTTAACGACTTGAATTCTGTGAGAATATTCAGATATTACTTGAAATATTAAGTTTATCACAAAATGTAGGAAGCACATTTTATTTAATAGCCTCCTATGCTATGGAATGTACCAGGAATATTGTTATTGCAACTGAACATATAACAAGGATTGAACAGCTTACAATTAATCAATCCCTGTAAGACTATTAAGTTACAGGAAAAATGATAGAATTTTTTATAATATATGCATATATACATAATCTAAAGTAAACTTCTGTTATGCTGGTTTTCACCCTACAGCTACTATACCTCAGGCAGTTCAAGAAATTAAAGACAGTCTGCATTAGTGGCAATCCTATGTGCATGAATGAGGACTACAAACTCTTCACTACAGCTCACCTGCCAAATCTAGACTACATTGATTACCGAGCTATCACCACTGAAATGGTGAGCAGGTTTTTTGCTATGCAATGTTAGGGTAGACTATTCCTGCCCTCAAAACCTACCTCTAGGTTTTTACAAAAATTAGTTATTTAGATTTTCTATATTTGTTTTATGCAATTTTTTATTATTTGTGACAATTCCTTCAATATAAGGCCTGAAGTGCAGTCAGAGAGCACCAAATAAACATTTCTCTGGTTCTGCACAGCCCTCGAGCATCAGGCTTTAGAAATCAGGTCGTTGCAAAGACTATACCCCTTGCCCTAACCCCACTCTAAAAAATCATTTGGAAATATGTCAGATGTACTGTTACTCTGGTTACAATTGTGTATAGTGTTGTGCTTCTGAAACTTTACAATATGATCTTATCGTAGAATTAACTTTGACTTCAAAACTATTTACACATTTTCTAGAGAACGCAAGCCAACGAGAAGTACCGAGATATAGTGGAAGAGCTAATTGCAGAAGAGCTGTCAGAGAGTAGAAAACAAGAAGAGGCACTCATTAGACGTCAACAGGAAACACTTCACAAGGTAAGTGGTAATGGGAGTAGAGAGGTTAATCACATATCAATAAGCATAATTGCAATCAAGCTCAAATTTTCAAACTCAATGATTTCCATATGAATGGAATATACAGAATTGCACTGTAAAACTGCATCGTTTGCAATGTCTTGTTCTATTCATTCTTCATGCAGGCTGCATTTGTAGATCTTTTGGATGGATCAGGTTTGTTTGACAGTATGTATGAAAGCGATCCTGATGGCAATCGACTCCAGGAGATACCTGAAATCAAGGAGCTGGTTGACTCATATCCTTACTTGACATACACTTATACACACATAATATTCCTTCAGTCCTTGAACATTCTGAACACATCTTGACGAATTGAAAGATTTAGATGTTCATGTTATATCATACTCAAACAGAACGTATTTCTGACCAACCTACCCATATCCTAACGAACTGAAATATTTCGATTTTCATGATACACCATTCTTAATCAGATTGACAAAATCAGGCTTGAAGTTCAAGAGAAAAGGTCAAACTCAAGTGCAGGTGACATTGCCTTAACTCCGAACACTTTCAGAGAACAGTTTGTTGAACAGTGTCATCAAATATTTGAGTTTGGAATCAAGGAGCACAACAGGCGACAAGAGGAGACTGATCAGTTCTTGGAATGCTTGGAAGAAGCCAAGACAGAGAATAGACACCTGTGTGTTCAGCAAGTGAAGACGTTTCTAACTTATAAGAAAACGGTATACGGACCACAACCTATTTCTTAGTTATTTAGCAATTGTACTCCCTGTGTTCATGGTCGTGTGCATGTCAGTTCTTCTTCTTTCTTTGTTGCATACTTCGGTTCTTCTTGTTTCCTTGTTATGTCGTCCCTGGTTGCTCCTGTGTAAGTTGGAGGTTGCACACAGACGTGCTACCTCGTTCTTCCTTCGTGCAATGCTTTTCACATGAGCATTTAATACAGGTGTTTCCGATCATGCTGCAAACCCAGGACGTAGATGAGCTTGACAGTCTGATGGAAGCTTACAATGAAAAACTATCGAAAATATCTAGTTGTCTGACAGGACTTGAACTCCAGCTAGTCGACCAGTTAGAGGTTAGTAAACCAGAGAGAGAGAGAGAGAGAGAGAGAGAGAGAGAGAGAGAGAGAGAGAGATTGGTGACTTGTTAACAAAGGACTGAACGCTTGCTATATTAGAGCCATAAACCGTCAATGTGAGCTCAAGTTGACAGTATTGCCAAGGCAAAGTCGTGTTGAACAAGGGTTATAGCTTCCTTAAATCATATGGATTTCTAAAAGGCAGTTGTCTATGCACATGGGCCTGAAGGCTAAGATGAATCATGAAGCTGGCCATTGAGGCAAGAAACACAGGCAGGCCCATGGCTGCACGCTCTTCATAAATGTTGCCCTGCAACTGAATGAACTACAAAGTTTAATCAAGCTGAGTCAACTGTCCTGAAAGCATTACTTGATTTTAGCGTGTACCTTAATGTAGGATTCAGAACGATGCCATCTTGATTATTCATCTACATGCTGAGCGCCATCTCGCGGCAACATATAGTGCCTAGTTTAAAATTAATTTAAATTCTCATGTAACTTGTAAACCGAATAACTAGATAACTAGTACTAGCTACAATAAAAGTTTACTTTTCATCTTGAATGCTAACATATAGTTATTGTACTAATGGCCGTGCTATACCATTACTACATTGTGTCGAAATAAGCGTTACAAGAATATTAGAGACACTATAATATTATGATTAACCTATGACTTTGTTACACTCAGGCATAGGAAGATAAGCAATTATTGAGGGGGCCGTAAAAAGCATCATTGCTGTTTTTAATTTTTTATATAATAAGAGAGAGAGAGAGAAAAGCTAGTAAGATAAGATAGAAAGAGAGTAATAAATGAGACGGGACAGGAAAAGCGGTGAGCGGTGTATAGGCGAGCGGAAACGGGGTACAATTAGGTCGTTGCGACGATGGTGTGCAAGGTGGATGAGGAGGTTGGGAGCAGGGAGGAGTCGAAGCAGGGGGAGGAGAGGGAGTAAGGGGGTGGAAGTGAGAGCCAAGGGGAGTGAAGTTGGGAGCAGGGGAGGGAGGAGGAGGGAAAGGTGGGAAAGGACTTCCCCGCCCCTTCTAATATACTTGGAGATCTCGTGGCTCCTCATGGATGCTTCTAACATCTGTATTATAGATAGACTAAAACTAGATAGCTGTGAATGCTATGCAACAATCGAAGGAAATGGCCAAGTAGTCATTTAAAAATAAACCAAAAACGGCATGGGGGGGAGATAGTGAGCGTTCCTAACAAATGATGTTGTGCAACTGCGTATCTGCAATATCTGCGCCTAAGCAAATGTGTCACTAGCCACAAC
>NW_014577194.1:110567-130643 GCF_000485595.1 Priapulus caudatus | reverse complement strand
GAAGAGAGAGAGAAGAGAGAGAGAGAGAGAGAGAAGAGAGAGAGAGAGAGAGAGAGAGAGAGAGAGAGAGAGAGAGAGAGAGAAGAGAGAGAGAGAGAGAGGAGAAAAGTAAAGAGAGTAGAGCGCCAAGAGTTAGGCTAGTTGTGGGAAACAGGGAGACTAGTAAACATATGTCATCTGAGGATAATGTCAGGAATAAGGTGCTAACTCAATCACGTGGATGTGTTCCTGATCAAACCAGTATAAAATTATGTGCATATAGGAATTTAGGATCTAGTATTAGTTTCATCGAATAGAAGCCAGATAAATAAAACTGGATTCACATCAGAAATAGTGTAATGTAACAGTGAATATGCGAGGAAGAGAGATAGAGAGGCAGGAGAGAGGGAGGGAGGAGGAAGGGAAGAGTGACGGATCAAGTGAAGGCAAGGGTGATCTTTAAGCATCAATTCGATTTTTTTTTATAGGAGACCATTAAAGAGTTTGAACGCAACATATCAGACATGATCACGGCATACGTCGAACAAGTGCAGGCGATGTTTGCTCAGTGCAGAGAGTTGGAGAACATGCACAACGAAAAGCTTGTGGAACAGTGCGCTGCAGTGCTGGATAAGGTCATTCACAACAGCCCTGAAGTAGAAGCACTAACCGAAGACCTCAGACTGGTACGATGTGTGTACACTGTACAGCCAAACCTGTGTTTACGGACACCTCTGTAAAACGAATTATCTACAAGGGACTTATAGCTAATAATAATTATTATAATTATAGTATATATATATATATTACTATTATATAATAATTATATGGGTGCTTTTGATTTCCTTGAGTAGCAGTTATGCAGTTTCTACGAAACTCGGACACACGCTGTCTAAAAAATAACTCTTTTTTTGGCCTTTCCTTATACATTATACAGGTTGGCCTGTATGCAAAAAAATCAAATCTCATAGAGCCATAGGAAGTTTCATCAGTAAATTACATCAATCCCATCTATTGTAATCTCAATTTATGCTTTTTCAGCTTGTTTGTCCGACAAGGATTCTATGAATAAATGCCATTAGTTCATCCCATGAGAATCACATCCACCAGATTGACCCAAACAAAGAAGATTGCATGATAACTGTGTCAATGACTGGGGTTGCTGCGTTTATCGGAAGGTTAGTGCTAGGTGTCTTAATACTGGCACGGTGTGTGCATTAATAAAACCTAAAGTAACTTCTGTTAGGATAGTATACAGGGAAGATATTCCAGTAAAAAACAATTTTAAATATTTCTGATTCTTCTAAGATTCCTGAACTGCTTCTGATGAAGTTTGTTTGACAATCAGGGTGCATGAGGAAGAAGAAGTTAAAGCGGAATAGACACCGAATAATGGAGATCAACCACTTCAATTGCTACCCAGACAGAGGAGGCTTGACAATCTAGAAACTAGAGGAAGCACAGTAGATCAGTGAATGGCTAACCCCAACTTACAGTGAGTGACTGGCTTCATTTACTGCCATAAACCTCCAGCACGATCTCTTTACAGAGTATAGTGATATGTTTGGTTTACTGTAATGTATTGCAACGTCGTAATGCAATGATGACACATGTGGAGTGGTGGTTTATATTGCGTCTATGAGATTTCAACGTCGGTAGTGTGCCACTTACATCTGTGATTTCATCGAGGCTTCTTTACTTTTATGTCACGAAGTAGTAAAACAATACATCTACCGTGATGGAACATCAGTAATGGTGTTCCTCTACTGTTATGGCCAACGTAAGTAATAACTTGTTGCTCCAATGTGATGATGCTTTGTCACTGATACTGCCATAGTGTATAAAAGACATGCCATTGCAGGCGACACAGAAATGAAAACATTGTCAACGCAGAGTAGACAGGATTCCCGTAATAAGGCTCACCAACTGTGGTAACAGAAGACAGGTAGAATAACAATTGATAATGGACATGTAGCAGTGATTTAGCAATTGTGTTGTTGTTCCAAGAAAATATATTCATGATTCACGAGAAATAGAAAGCAGAGCGTGCACACCAATATAAGTACTAGTGTGCGATGGCAGTATATAGAAAGGTTTATAATTGGAGTAATAATTTTGTAGAAACCATTTTGGGCAGTTAACATTTTATAGTATTTGAATTAGTGCGCCAGAGTAATCAACCTCGAAGTAATATCCTGTAATAATTATTAATAGCCTGTATTGCATTTTATTGAATCATTATGAAGTCACTCTGCCAAATGCAGATCTATGGAATATACTTAGTAAATAAAAAGCAGGTTTTATCAATCCCTGTTAAAAATTAAGCTTTCGCATTTCTTGCGTAGTCCATGCATACTACGTGTATTGGCTAAGCGTACTCCATTAATAGAATAACTAATTATAATGTGGATGCCAATTTCCCCAACCCAGTCAATCAACAGCTCTACAGAGTCCAAGTGAAATATATATTACACCAATTTATTATAAACACATAAGCATAAATGCAACAAAACTGTAAAAATAGCACTTGGATTTTGGATTCGCAGTTGTCATTGCTCGGCAAAGTCACGTGAACACCTAAACGTACATTCTATAGACACTGATAAAAACATTCATATAAAGCCGCGGTATAAATATTTATGGCTGAATCACTGATTCAAACTACAACAAGCACAACGACATATTCATCTAATGCACAATATACTGTGCTAGTACGCAGGCCCGTAGCCAGGCTTTGGTATTGCGGGGGGTTCGTTTATAAATGTTGAATTTGATCGGCAAGGGCGTGTACAGAATTGTACGCAGGGGGGTCTAACCGACCCGAAGTTGCGAGCGCACGCAAAGGGGGGCGGTCCTGCGGGATAGAAATTTTTTTATAATTACACGCCCCTACAGATGCGTTTTCTGCGCGAGCAAGGTGGGGTCCGGAACTCCTGCGGACGGCCCCCCTGTACACGCGCCTGCTCGGGCGCGAATCGACCAGGCGAGGGAGGCCAAGCGCCCGACGCGGGGGGAGGGTGCGGAGAGGGGGTGTCACCTGTCAACCGCCCGCCAGCAACGATGGAGATATTGCAATTATTACATCTAAAAAGAGCGACCTGAGTGAAATTCTTGCAAAATAAAAAAAAAAAAAAATGTTTGGGCTTGGGCGGCGGGGGGGGGGGGGGTTCGTTCGAACGCCCCGAACCCCCCCTGGCTACGGCCCGCTACTAAACCGTGTTTTCAACGTTGTAATAGCATCAAAGTGATAGTATGGATCACGCAATGGAATAAAACTTGTGCGCTAAACAACATAGCAACAACTCAGTCACTAGTTTTCTGTTTAGCTAACAAGCTAAAGAATTCAGAAGGCCACATGACTATACTCATCACACTCGGCAATAAGTTCCAACGGTGCAAATAGTCATGTCAGTGTTTTTACTGATTATAAACTCCCAACCGTGTACGAAATTATAAATAAAAACGTTCTTCTCGTGTTGTTAAACGACCACGGAGTGGCAAAAAAAACTGTATTGCTTCGGCAACAGTGAAAAATTTTACCCTATCAACGCGAGCGCAATAGAGTGGACCAGGGAAATCATAAGTTCCAAATCGCCATTGTGATAGAATATTATAAAAAAGCACTGCATAGCAACAAAGTGGCTGCCAAGGATTGACAATTTTCGCGTGAAAAAAAACGCGCTCAACGCAGCCTAAACGCTCGATCGACCTTAGCGACGACATCTGAAAGGAGGCATGACTATCTGCTCGGGCGATAAGTCGATCTGTGAACGCAGCGCAGGCAGAACCGTATCGGCTGTCCTACTGTGTAGGCCTGGCTGCAACTTGTGCGCCACCGTCCGCTTGCCGTTGAAGAAGCATGTGCCACGAACAGCGTCGCCCCAGCCGCTGCCCCTCCCTTTCGCGTTCTGTCTCTCCCATCTGTCGTGAGCCTCTCGACCGCTCGCCCCCACTTCGGAAATAGCTTTCCGACACAACGGACCAACACGTGAATTGACGCGACACCGCCCCAAATCATCCACATACCCGATTTACTCAAAATGCAGTCGCAGCAACGCAGCAGACTTGCGTGCGTCCGAGTCGGATAACCCGATCGTGATCGGAACGCGCGTCACGGGGCACAGAAAGAAGAATCCGACTGAAGAAGAAGACTAGTTACCATTTTTCGGTGAACCCGGAAGCTTCGCGAGGCGTTTTTATGAAAAACGGAAAAAAACGGTATTTTTCGTACCTGGAATCCACACTCCACGACGGTCGAGAAGTAAACCGCTTGCTCAGCACGAACGAACTTGTTGCTATCGAGGAGCAACGAGATGACGACGACTTGAGTGCCTCTACTGCGTGTAGAATTCCTCGCAACTAGGAACAGTGCATTCCACGACTTTCCTACTTTACCACGCAAGGTTGCATGAGTTATCCATTACAGGACGCGCGCGAACCCTCTCCCCGGCGCCCCAGCCGCCGCGGGGGAGGGGCGGGCCCGACTTGGGCTCGTCGGCTTGTAACTGGAGGCCAAATAAAGAACTGCAGGTTTCGCACACCAATGTAATATACAAACCCTTCAACTTTGTGATTTCCCGCCCTCTGTATGAATTGAATCCGATTTTGAACAGAGTTTGTGGCCAGTACGTGATATCAGACTCATCTCAAGTCATAGGCTTCACTCCCCCACTGTGCATGGAGCAGGCAGACCTAAAAGAGATGTATGCACAGTACCATGTAAACGTGTTTTATTATTCTCAATTTGCAAGAACATAGTTTCGTGTACGAAGGATAGATAATTAAAAATATGGTAACTACTGAAATTGTACGTTCATAACCGTAGCAACAGACCCCAGATGAGCCCAGACGCTCTGCGGCTCTTGTTGTTCAAATAAAATGCTTCTAACATACTCAACGCTGTGAGAGATGATTTCATAACACTCTAACAAAAAGCTCGCAGATCTTTTAATGCTGCAAATATTTGGCAAAGGAAATGCCATATAAAATAAGAAAGTGGTAGAAAATGTGACAAAGGAAACGTGAAATGTCGACTCACCAGACTGTGTCAGTTTCCAGGTAGCTAAGTATATCCTCTACAAATTTCTCTTTACTTTTATCATCGACAGTGTCCAGAGCGATGTTACACAGTCGCGTCTGCGAACAATAACAAGCATGAATAAAGTCTAACTAGAGCAACAGTTATAATGTCAGACAACATTCACTCACCACTATTCATTTATGCTGCCTAATTGCCCAATGTGTCTGTATGCCAGTGAGTTGGACATATCTCCAACTACTGCTGCAATCACAAAAGGGTTTACCCAACAAATGGTTTTCAAAAATGGCGTTGGATTAAGAAAACAACTGTGATAATGCCAGGTATACTTACAATGTGCATGTGTTGCCTGTGAATATGTGTGCCCTGTGCGTCCCACTCCTGGGCAACAGCTATTGCCAATGGCTCATTTGGCACACTGAATAATTTCCCCATTGGTGTCTTCAGTTTACTTTTGTCCAGATGCAATTCATAGTTGCCTTCCGCAGCTTGTAAAATTCCGACTTGCTTGTAGAACCGTTTTGGCTTACCTTAAGAACAGTAAAATATTAGAGTATAATAACTAACAAGAATTGCTAGTAGTATAATTCTGGTTGCTAAGACTCACACACACACACCTAGAATATTTTGGATTCATCTACACATCACTATATCAGTGTACAAATCTGAAAGCAATTGATTAAATCCAGTATAATTTCATTACTACACAGGTAGTATGAATAATTCACCATTTTACTATTAATCAGCATTACTATTCTATTTCTAACTTGACATCACAATATAAACATCGCGCACCAAAACTATGTGTATTATGTTGAAATAGCGCTCAATAGATTCGTCAATGTAGGGGGGTACAAAAAGGTTAGCAACACACAACAATTTGTGGTGTGTAAGTAACTGAACGTATGGCAGAGGTACAGGTTACTACCCTCTGGTTTATACAACTAGACAACAGCATCCAAATACAGGTACCTACACGGTAGCCACAAGTTACCTGCTCGTTTTCCACTATACGTGGCGAGAAGTGGTTTTCTGCCGACGTGAAACAGTCATAGGGCTGGAGGGGCTACATACGTGGCTACTACGTACAAGTAATTTGGCTAGTTTGTTGATGGATTGTGATGATATTTCGTTCTGAAATATGCAGGTACATGGATTGGAGTCTCTAAAGATGAAGATCAGAATAAATAAAACAAGTTTATTTTTACATCCGACCAACTCTTATTAATCTGTGTGGCGTGTGCTAGTGTTGGGTTGTTGGATGAAAAGAATGTAATCATGACAAAGCCATTGAATGAATGAAGGTGAAGATGAATGATAATCAGTTTTTTTCAGCTAGGAACACTCCCCGGGTATAAGAGATGGCCCTGTGAAAATTGCATCCAGATCGCTTGGGCGGTTTGGCCGCCTATAGGGAAGATACATACATACATAGATACATAGATACATACGAACTCAAATATATATTAGATTATAACGGTCTTTTTTGGATTTTCCTTGAGTAGCAGTTATGCAGTTTCTAGAAATCGGACACCTGTCTAAAAAAGACTCTTTTTTTGGCTTTCCTTATACATACAGGTTGGCCTGTATGCAAAAAAATCAATCTCATAGAGCCATAGGAAGTTTCATCAGTAATTACACAAATCCCATCTATTGTATCTCAAATTTATGCTTTTCAGCTGTTCGTCGACAAGGATTCTATGAATAATGCCATTAGTTCATCCCATGAGAATCACATCCACGAGATTGACACCAAAGAAGATTGCATGATAACTGGTGTCAATGACTGGGTTGCTGCGTTTATCGGAAGGTTAGTGCTAGGTGTTCATAACTGGCACGGTGTGTGCATTATAAAACCTAAAGTACTTCCTGGTTAGATAGTATACAGGGAAGATATTCCAGTAAAAAAACAATTTTAAATATCTCTGATTCTTCTAAGATTCTGAACTCTTCTGATGAAGTTTGTTTGACAATCAGGGTGCATGAGGAAGAAGAAGTAAAGCGGAATAGACACCGAATAATGGAGATCAACCACTTCATTGACTACCAGACAGAGGAGCTTGACAATCTAGAACTAGAGGAAGCACCAGTAGATCAGTGAATGGCTAACCCCAACTTACAGTGAGTGACTGCTTCATTTACTGCCATAACCTCCAAGCACGATCTCTTTACAGACTATAGTGATATGTTTGGTTTACTGTAATGTATTGCAACGTCGTAATGCAATGATGACACATGTGAGTGGTGGTTTATATGCGTCTATGAGATTTCAACGTCGGTAGTTCCACTTACTCTGTGATTTCAATCGAGGCTTCTTTACTTTTATGTCAACGTAAGTAGTAACGATACATCTACCGTGATGGAACATCAGTAATGGTTCCTCTACTGTTATGCCAACGTAAGTAATAACTGTTGCTCCAATGTGATGATGCTTTGTCACTGATACTGCCATAGTGTATAAAAGACATGCCATTGGCAGGCGACACAGAAATGAAAACATTGTCACCAGAGTAGACAGGATTCCCGTAATAGCTCACCAACTGTGGTAACAGAAGACAGGTAGAATACATTGATAATGGACATGTAGCGTGATTTTAGCCATTGTGTTGTTGTTCCAAGAAATATATTCATGATTCACAGGAATAGAACGCAGAGCGTGCACACAATATTAAGTATAGTGTGCGATGGAAGTATATGAAAGGTTTATTATATTGGATATAATTTTGTAGAAACATTTTGCAGTTAACATTTTATAGTATGTGAATGTGAGTGCGCCGAGTAACCACCCGAAATAATATCCTGTATATTTATTTATACCCTGTATTGCATTTTATTTAATCATTATGATAGTCACTTCTGCCAAATGCAGATCTATGGAATATATCTTAGTAAATAATAAAGCAGGTTTTATTCATTCCTGTTAAAAAGGCTTTCGAATTTCTTGCGTAGTCCATACACGTGTATTGGCCTACTACTCCATTAATAATAACTAATTATAATGTGATGCCAAGTTGCCAACCCAGTCAATAAACAGCTCTACAGAGTCAGTGAGATATATATTTCACCAATTTATTATAAACATAAGCATAATGCACACTGTAATAAATATCAACTTGGATTTTGGTCTCCATTGTCATTCTCCAAGTCACGAAACCCTAACGTACATTCTATAGACACTGATCATTAATTAAGTTTCATAATAAAACGCGGTATAAACATTTATGGCTGATATCAACTGATTCCAAACTACAACAGTAGCACAACGATCATTTCACCTACAAACTATTACTTGTGCTATACGTGTTTTCACTTGTATATAGCACAAATGATAGTATGGATCACACAATGGAATAAACTTGTGCTAAACAACTAGCACAATATAAAACCATGTTTTCTGTTTACTAACAGCTAAAGAATTCATGAAGGCCCATGACTATACCTCATCACAGCAATAATCAACTGGTCAATAGTCATGTCAGTGTTTACTGAATTATAAACTCCCACGTGTATGGAAATTATAATAAAAACGTTTGTTAAACGACCACGGAGTGCAAAAAAACTATTCTTCGAACAGTAAAAAATTTACCTATCAACCGAGCGCGAGTGACAGGGAAATCTAAGTTCCAATCACCATTGTGATAGAACATTATAAAAACACTGCATAGCAACAAAGTGCTCCAAGGTTGACATTTTCGCGTGCGCGCACGAAAAAAAATGCGCAACCAGCTATAGCTCGATCGACCTAGCGACGACATCTGAGAGGAGCATGACTATCTTGCTCGGGCGGATAAGTCGATCGGTGAACGCGCGCGCACCCGTACGCTGTCTACTGTGGAGGCTGCTGCAACTTGTGCTGCGCCCGCTCCGTCTCCGAGCACATGTGCACGAACAGCGTCGCCGCCGCCGCCCGCGCCTGCGTCTCCGTCTTCTCCATGTCGTGAGCCTCCTCGACGTTGCCCCACTTGGAAATCTATTCCGACAAACGGACACGTGAATTGACTCGCCGCCCGGAAATCATCCCGCATACCCGATTTACTTAAAATGCAGTCGGCACGACACAGACTTGCGTTGCCCCGAGTCGGATAACTCGATCCGTGATCGGAAACGCGTCCACCCACAGAAAAAGAATCCGACTGAGAAGAAGACTAGGTTACATTTTTCGTGAACCGCAAAGTTCGGGAGGCGTTTTATGAAAAACGGAAAAACGGTATTTTTCGTACCTGGAACTCACACTCCAGGCGTGAGAAGTAGACTGCTTGCTCCACGGACACGAACTTGTCTATGAGAGCTAACGAGATGACGACAGACTTCAGTGCCTCTACTGCGTGTAGAATTCCTGCAAACAGAACAGTGCATTCCACCCACTTTCTAGTATTATACACTGCAGTTGCAATGAGGTTACTCTTACTACAGAGAGACGTCCTCCCCCACCCCCACCCCGACTCTCGTGGCTTGTACTGGAGCCAAATAAAGAACTGCAGGTTTCCACACCTCCAATGTAATAACAACGCCTTCAATTTGTGATTTTCCCCTGTATGATGAATCCGATTTTGAACAGAGTCTTGTGGCAGTACGTGATATCAGACTCATTCAAGTCATAGCTTCACTCCCCACGTGCATGGAGCACAGACCTAAAGAGATGTATCACAGTACCATGTAAACGTGTTTTATATTCTCATTTGCAGAAATAGTTTCGTGTTACGAGGATAGAAATTAAAATATGGTAACTGGCTACTAATATTCGGGTATACTATATAATTATAAATACTAATATACTAATTACGGACGGGATATACTAATAAATCGGGTCCTGTTTTAGATGTAGATGTGTCACGTTGACTTACCAACTAAAGCCCAAGCATTATATGTAAGGAGATGCCTTTGTATCGTTCTCTTCGTGTCGTCTGGTATGTCAAGCAAATTCAGGCCCAATGTGGAACTGAGCTGTACATTATATCTGAAATGTAGTGGGTAAGGTTGATTGTAAGTGATGTGAAGCCAAGTTTCGATCACGTGGCGCTCGATTCGACATCAGTACTGTGTATCTAAAGTTTATAACACCTCACCTTTTCGTGAACCACAACAGTAAGGGGTCCCAGAGGGCTGTCTCAAATTGCTCAAGGCCAGGAGGGTCACTGTAGCGGTAGCTGTATAACATAAGGCGAACGACAGTTTACGCTTCTATGTCAATCAGAAGTTTGCAAGATCTGTGTAAGAAACTGTAAAGTTAACTTCCATTATTTTTTAGCTCATCTGATATAGTCATATGCAGCTTGTAGAATCGCATGATCGTCCGTCCGTCCGAGCGTCCGTCCGTCGTCAACAGTGGGCAAAATCTTAACGCCTCGACGTCACGGTCACGATATTCGGACCGTGGCGGGCGGTTAATTCCGGAAAACGAGTTGGGATGATCGAAGCTGGGGGTCATAAAGGTCACAATGGTAAGAGGTTGCTAAAAAGGGGGAAACATTCACTCCTTAACTTAGTATATGGGAAGGAAATGCAGAATTGCGCACAAAATCTAAAACGGCTCGGACCTACGGCTCGTGATATCGGTGTAAATAGCATCATGGTACGGAAAAACCATCACTGTGCCGAATGGAGCGTCACAGGTCAAAAGGTCAATGGGCCAGGCAAATTTAGACATTTTCTGAGGACATGGTGTGACGGAGCGATTTGGAAACTTTTTTGTGTTTCAGCGGTGACCTAGCAGTTTATTATGGCTTTATTGACAGACCATGAAATATGCTTTCCACTGACATGCAGAGAGTAAATGTCGGATCTTAAACCTTTTGACCGGCCACAAGAGGGTGGAGGAGTTAAACAGTTGATTTGTTGACTTGTTAAACAAAGGACTGAACTGCTTTTGCTATTATTAGAGCCATACCTGTGTCAATGTGAGGCTACAGTTGCACAGTTTAATTGCAAAGGCAAATGTTTGTTGAACAAGGGTTATAGCTCCTAATCATATGATTTTCTAAAGCAGTGTCTATGCCCCTGGGCCTGAAGGCTAATGATGAATCACGTGAATGCTCGCATCGAGGCAAAAACACAGGCAGGCCCATGGCTGGCACGCTTCTAATCATAATTGTTGCCGTGCCAACTGCAATGCACCTGTTAACTCAACAGCTGAGCAACTGCCTGAATATACTTACTTGGATTTTAGCCTGTACCTACTGTAGGATTTCAGGAACGATGCCATCTTTGATTATTCATTACACTTGCACGGCGCCATCTCGCGGCAACTTAGGCCTAGTTTAAATTGATTTATTCTCATGTAACTTGTTAAACGAAATAAATAATAACTATCCGATATATATCATATAATATATTACTTTTCATCTTGAACTTAACATAGTATCATGTTAGCTATGGCCGTGCGTATCCATTTACCAGTTGTGCGAACATAAGCTGTTACCATAGAAATATTAGAACACTATAATATTATGATTCTATGACTGTTACACTCAGGGGCATAGGAAGAATAAGCATTATTGAGGGGGCAGTAAAAGGCATCATTGCTGGTTTTAATTTTTTTATATAATTAAGAGAGAGAGAGAGAAAGTCTAAGATAAAGGAGAGAAGAGAGTATAAATTGAGACGGGACAGGAAAACGGTGATACGGTGTGTATGCGAGAGCGGGAAACGGGGTACAATTAGGTCGTGCGAGATGGTGTGCAAGGTGGATGGGAGGTGGGGCAGGGGGAGGGAGGTCGAAGGCAGGGGGAGGGAGATGGAGAGTAAGGGGGTGGAAGTGAAGGCAAGGGGAGTGAAGTGGGAGCAGGGGGAGGGAGAGGGGGAGGGAGGTGGGAAGAAGGACTCCCCGCCCCCTCTAATATACTTGGAGATCCATGCTCGCTCATGATGTGAAATCTTTTTATAGAATAGATAAAAATAGATAGCTGGTGAATCTATGACAACAAATTCGACAGTGAAGGCAAGTATCATTTAATAAAATAAACCAAATCGCATGGGGGGGAGATAGTGAGCGTGTCCTAACAAATGATGTGTACGCAACTGCGTATCTGCATATCTGCGCCTAACAAATGTGTCACTACGCACAACTGAAATTGTACGTTCATAAACCGTAGCAACAGACCCCAGATGAGCGCCCGCACGCTCTGCGGCTCTTGTTGTTCAAATAAAATGCTTCTAACATACTCAACGCTGTGAGAGATGATTTCATAACACTCTAACAAAAAGCTGCAGATTCTTTTAATGCTGCAAAATATTTGGCAAAGGAAATGACATATAAAATAAGAAAGTGGTAGAAAATGTGACAAAGGAAACGTGAAATGTCAACTCACCAGACCTGTTCACCATCTCCCATAGTGCTATCAGTATATTCTCTCTCTTCCAGCGCAAACCCTCTCTCTTATGACTTACACCGGACAGCCCCCCCGGCCGCCCCCCCCTGGCGGTGCGCCAGAGCGATTTACACATCCGGGTCTCGGCCTGCGTGTCGGCCGTACTTCTAGAGTTACAATCAGAAGTATGCTAACCGTTACAGCAACCGTTATTACGATGTCTGTAATATTCTTCACTACCTTTCCATCCCTCGCGCACTAGTCATTTATGCTGTCTAATGTGCCCAACGGTGTCACTATGCCAGTGGAGTTGGACATATCTCCAACTACTCGGCAATCACGTAAAAGGGTTTACCAACCCCATGGTTTCCGAAAAATGGCGCTTGGGTAGAACACCTGTGCATGAATGGCAGGTATATCTAACAATGTGCATGTGTTGCCTGTCAAATATGTGTGCCCCTCGGCTCGGTGGTGCCCGTGGCCATCTCCTGGGCAGAGTGATTGGCGAAATGTTCATTTGGCCCGAGCCACCTGAATAATTTCGCGCGCCATTGGTGTCTTCCAGTTTACCGTTTTGTGGCAGTCATGCACATGTCATCAGTTGCCTTTCCGCAGGCTTGCGTATAATTCGGACCCGCGGGGTGGGCTGTGTAGAACGCCGTTTTGGCTTACCTTAGAACGGCAGTAAAATGATTAGAGTATACAGAGCATCAAGCTACCCCGAAGGAATTGCTAGTAGCTGATACATTCCTGGTGTGCTACCAGGACTCGCCAACAACCCAGCCGCCCGGCTGGCGCCCCGCCCCGCCGGCCCCGCGCGCCGGCGGTGGCCGCAAGCGCTAGAACAGTTGTTGATTCATGCTACACCATGCACGCATATTCAGTGTACCCATGCCTAGAAGCCAAGTTGATAAATGCGCAGGTATAACCGCATTTATTACCGTAGCAGCGGGTAAGTATGAGATAGATTCCCGCCCATCTTCTATTAATCCAGGTCCGGCATTACATTCTATTCTCTAGCCACCTTGAGCATCACAATTAGCCACACCTGTGCGGCGCAGCGCGCTCGGCCCGCGCCCGGCGGTCGCCGGCAAAACTACTGTGTACGTTAGTTGAAATAGCGCTCCTAACTAGAGTCGTGGAATCGTAGGCGCCCCTAACAACAAGGTTAGCAACAGCAGGCCGGCGTCGGCAGACAATTGTGTGTGTACAGTAAATCGAAACGTAATGGCAGAGTACAGGCGTTGACTCCACCGGCCCTGCCCGTGGTGTTATAGGCACATCAGACCAAGCAGCATCCAACCTAGGCCCGTACCCGTACGCGGGTACCGACAAGTTCCTGGGCTGCGTTTTCCCCCCAACTAGTAGCCGAGGCGAGGAAGTGGTTTCCCCTGGCGCCGACCCGTGAGAACAGGTCATCCTCAGGGCCGGGCCTGGAGGGCTACAGTCGATACGTGCTAGCCTACGCTACAAGGTAACTGGCCCAGCTTTGTGGTTGATCGGATGTGTGATACGATCGTTTTCGTGAATGCAAGATATCACCGGCGTACATGGGATTGGCAGTGCCTGCCTAAAGATGAAGAACTCCAGAATAGTAAACAACCCGGCGCCGAGAGTTTACCTTTTACCACCGCCTCCGAGTCAACCGCGCTGCTTTTATTAATCGTGTGGGCGGTGTGCTACGTGTGTTGGTTGTTGGAGGTGAAAAAGAATTATCATCGGCAGCAAAGCATTGAATGTAATGGGTGAAGATGAATATAATCACCTGGATCTGGACATGACGATCGCCCGCCAATTTTCCGTTTGATTTCCACTCTAGCCGCTGAGGATTGCGGTCATCCCCCGCCGTTCCAGTGGTCATGCGACCCCCGGGGCCGCAAGGGCCTCCGATGGACGAGTCCTCCAGAGCCGCATCATCCCTTTAAGGTGTGATGTTTTAGTTGAGGCCCTCGCCATCATGCCTCGAGGGTGTGATTGTTTTTAGGTTGGAGGCTCTCGCCATCATCCGCCCGTTGACTCAAGGGGTGTGATATGGCGCCGTGAAAAGGACGCCCTACCGTGGTGCTCGCTAGGGGAGTCATTAGTAGTCCTCCTGTACTTTTCAAATCTGAAAGCTTGTAAACTGGTTGTCTCTACCACATACCTATAATTTACGCATTGGTTCCCATATCCTTGTCAGATTTCATATGTATAGGCTAGAATTTTCAACGATGGATAAATGCGAAAGTTGTTGTTTCAATTTAAAAAAACCTAATGTAGGGCGCATACGGCAGGATATGTCAGCCAATCAATGAATCGTATAAAAAAATCGACCCTAGGACTCAGTAACTTTTTGTTCCCAATCATTCCTTTATGAACCGATAATGGTTTTTTGTCCCATCCACCTGTCATCTCTGATACATGATGACTGCACAATACTGCACTAGGTATTTTGATGTGTGCAGCCATTTTTGCTGAGCACATACCTAATCACATTTATGTAAGAAGCATTATACACTGTACAAGCTTAACCATTTACACCACGTCAGGTTAGCGATAAACATATACTCATGAATATGGATAATATTTATTACTCATTATAGGTTTATTTTAAGATTCTAAAATTTTCCCGATAAATATTTTGGAATTCTATTTCACGAGTACACACAAAACGAAATTATAATATAAATTACATGATACATTTCTACCGATTCATTACCTTAGTAAAAATTACACGGTGTCCCATTGCAGTTTTTTACACTCTTCCTGCAGAATGCCTCGGAACACCTCAAAATGATGATTTAGCTCAGGTTGGACATGTATATTGTAATATGACCCCAAGGCACCACCTGGTACTGAACATCCATAAAAGACCCGCCTGATACGAGAATGCAACAAGGCCATCGCGCACATAACGCAAGGTTCGCGGGTCGTGTACAAGTCGTAGCCAGTACACAAGTAGGGCAAGCCCGCGGAATTTCTTGCGAGGCCTTTGTCGACCGTCGCGGTCCTGCCTTTGTGCCCCTCCAACTCTCGCGTGCCAGGCGTCCTCTCGTCGGGCGCACGCGGCACTTCTGCCTCTGGACTGCAACGACGTAGCTCGCGAACGAAGCACGGCGAGTCCGAGCTATCGGGGTTCGCGGAGACACCGTTGTATTCGTACGCGCCACCGCCCTGGCTTCTTGCCACGAGATCGACGCAGACGTTCGGCGCGTGGTGGAACGGATGCTCAGCGTCGCGCAGGTCGCACGAAGAGCAAACGACCGTGTCCGATAGCGGGTCGACGAAGACGGCGCCGACGCGCGCTTCGCCCGTCGAGTTCCGCGCGCGAGAAATCGCCGTTCGCATGTGGTTTTCAATCTTCGTCCTGTCCGCGCTGCCGAAATAACGGCCATCGAGAAGCAATTCCAGCTGCTTGTCCTCGTGAAACTGCGTCGGCCAGTAGGCGATAGCCTCGCGGTACTGAGCGCGGGTGAGAGGCGAAGACCTCGGCACTTTCGCTAGGTATACGTTTCCTAGTCCTTCCGTGCTTACGTTGTTCGCCTCGAGCGTCGCATGCATTTGGGAGCGGATCCTTTCTTCGGGGCACGGCAAGTCGCGCTCACAGCAGAGCAGTACTTCCAGTCTCACGTTCTTTCCAGTTCCAGAATTTCTGATTCTTTTCAGGTGCTGGTGCAATTTCAGTGGATAGGCAATGCACAACTCCTTGAGAAGACGAGAGGTGACCTTTTTGTCTTCAATAGCACCGGCATAAACCGTATCGAGTTCGATAGTGTTTGTAGTGATATGTTGTGCCAATACAGGGAGGATCCAGTGTCGCTCCTCTTCACAGTCCACAGCAGTTTTCAATTTCTTTGCACATGTCATGGCTTATTTCTATGATTTAGGTGTAACACTGTCACTGTAAGTGTAAGATGTGATGCTGACTGTACTTTTGTTGCTACTCATAATTAACTAATTTGCTTTGCTTTTCTAATTTATCTACGCGTTAGGACAATTTATTGTCCTGTTCAAGTTCACAACAGTTGTAACATATAACTTGCAGTGGAGGAAACTTCATTATTACATAGCATTAGCGGTCCGTGCACCATGTGTCGTGAGTGAATAAATTATACGGAACATGATGATGACCATGCACGTACGAGGATGCAACGGGCTACTTATAAAATAGCTTAATAAGTTCACATACTCGACGAGTATCTGAGGGCTCCTCGTATGACTTTCCCGGTGGAATGGCCATCAAGAAAACAGTCATGTGTTGCACGTGCACAGATGCGTACTATACTAGAATACATATTAACATGAACGAAAAAGAATATATGATAACGAAGACGCCATGTATTTATGATTGAATAAGGAAGTGGCGCCCTCTCTCCAAAATCATTTTTAGGTAACGTCAAGCTTTTATATGTGCACTGGAAACGGTGACGTCGGCCAGATGTTTGTTGTTCTTGATTACGATGAGGGTGATTTCTTGATGTTCGCAGTGTTGTGAAACGTTTAGTCGCATAACAGGTAAACAAAACAGTGTTCCATGTAAGAGTAAATTTGGTTAGCTGACAGTGATATACTAGTCAACTAACTGGTAGAGACTGAGTTTAAATATCTTGTACAGTAAATTTAGAGTTGTCGATTGGTGCTATCGTCGAATGTGAGTGACACTATTATACGGTGACTATTCACTATTAGTATTAAACCGACGACAGTGACAGTGTCGATGTCAGTATTACTGTTTTAGTGTTTGCTTTCTGCTCGTATCATTGACGTCTACGATATAAATACTAACGTAATGTACGATAACCGTGAACACTAGATCATGGATAATTTAAGTGGAAGTTTTAATGTCGTTCCTCATATTATATGACTCATATCGTATGGACTCATACAGCTGATGAGTGCCATACATAATAAAATTCGTAGGTGAATAGGTTAGGTAGCATAGACTGGCCTAATCATTTCTTCGGCAATGGTACCACCAGGAATCAAGCATCCACTGGTTTGTTTACTCAAAGTGCACTTACCGTTACTTGCAGATAAACTGAGTGAGGGTGAGCTAGGTGTGCGAGCGTTGCATGGGATGTTATGCTGTGGGCGCGCTCCGCATGTGTGCAGCAGCAACAGCAGCAGCAACAGACATCATGAACAAACGGCAGCAGTCGTGCGACACGTTCAACATCTATCACGAGAAGCAAGTGAAGGAACTCTGTGCTCTCCACGCGCTAAACAACCTGTTTCAAGAGGAGAACACCTTCACGAAGCAAGTTCTAGACGAGATATGCTTCAAGTGAGTAATGAATCTGAAATCACCTCCACTTTTAAGTAGAGTAAGCCTATAGCTTATTGAACCCTCATCGTAGCTTGGGTTGTCAATGAATAACTCATAATTACTCCGAGTTCAGAACAAAAAGAACAAACTTCATGTCATATAGAAATATAGTGCTTATATGGAAATAAACAATACACTTGAAACGGCAGCTATTCTTATTGCTGTTTTTAATAAGTATGTAACTGTGATCATCACCATGCTAAAAGTATGTTCATAGGCCTGATTAAGAATCAAGTGACCAACTATCCAGAATAGTTTTCTTTCGTGGATTTTAATGTCTAGAGAGTAGACTGTTACTGAGAGCAAGGCTTCAAACAAGGTGACTTTAATTCCAACACCTAACTGTGTTCAGTATGTATACAAGGCAAAATAGCATTTATCAGTAAAAATAATAATGCCATCTATCTGCTTTTTTGTGTCTGTATTGATTGGCTGTTGGTTGTCACTAGGGACATATCAGACTGAAGACCTGTTCGATACCTATCCTATACTTTTCTATATATATCATATATATATATATTAATTATACTGCTCTTACTGTAGGCTGTGGGCCTTTTCCAATGGTAAATTGCTTTGCGTATAGTTTTCATTATTACATGAGCCGGTCGTGAGCTGTGCGTGCCACACGTGGAGTGTGCCTGTTAGCTGTGTGGTGATGTGTTGTGCAGAGAGAGAGAGAGAGAGAGAGAGAGAGAAAGAGAGAGAGAGGCAGAGCGAGAGACAGCTAGATACTGGTTGATTTCCCTTTGGGATTCACTGACATCTAGAGTGCTGCTGCTGCAGAGTCATAAGCATGTAAATCACAAGGATGGCATGCCAAACAGGTTGTGCACACAGAGTTCCGTTCCCCCTGGGTTAGAACCCAAACACCATGGGAAGCCCTGATATCAGCTATTCATTATGCTTGTTATTTGCTTTAAACTTGATCGTGCAGTTTCCTGAATTGATTACTTCCTTAAAACCGGCAACATCTAGTAAAGAACCAGGACCCACTATGTATCTATCTGCGTCAGAGTGTGTGTGCCCGTAAAACCAGAATATGATGTTCTCAGCACTTGTGCTATCAGAGCCATACCCACAATTTCTACCACATATTCGTTGTCAGGAGAATTTGTTTCGTATCTAAAAAGACAGGTAGTCCTCTTGCTGTGGTGTTTAATTGCATATAAAATAGAAATAGGAGCCTATTATGACCCGTTGTGATTGGCATTTGATTGCATGTGCAGCGTCAGCATGACATGAGTTTTATTCTATAAAACTCTGTAAAAGGACAGACAGAATAATTAATAATAAAATCAAGCATTTAAAGCCGACAATAGCTTCTCAGCATTTGGTCTAGCAGTGATATTTGGTTCGAATTGTTATAATACGTATATATATATATATATATCCTATATGGTACGACTACTGTTGTTTCAAGTTCCCGATATTCCGCCCATAGTGTTTTTTTTTGCGTATGGCCTGCATCCATACAGCAAGCGCCACCAATACCCGACACGCACACCGTCAGCTACACGGAGCAGTTAGTACTCTGCCTTCCGACTTTTAGGCCACGCTAATTCGTACAAGTGTTTTCGTTTGCTTTCTCACTTATGGCGCTAGGCTATCGATTTAGCAAAATGTATTTTTATGCACCAGGACACTCGCCGGACAACCTAAGGCAACTACCAAAAACGTGCTGCAATGGGGGGGGGGCAGTGCCTTTTGCCAATATTAGGCACGGACTCTAGGGCGCACGCAACCTTATAAGGTTCCACAGTTTGGCTTCGCAGAGTGTTATTGATTGTGCGCGCGACATGTGTATGTTTGGGTTGAGCACGTTGCGTTCTATTGACATGTGTGCTCTTGTTCATATATGCACTTTGTCGAATGTAGGGCACAGATGACAATGACGGGAAACGGTTGATGTGAATAGATGACAAATCGAAAAGCTGTAAATAATGTGACGGGCTGACGTAATAGCGAGAAGTGAAATACAAAATGCACGATTCATACATACATATTATATGATGTATTTATATATATATATGTATGTATGTATATGTGCGAAAGAGATAGGATAAGATATGCAATGGTGTAACTGTAAGTGAGATTATGAGATGGGGTGGGATGGAAGCAGATAGGCAGACAGGTTGGGCGGCGGGCGGTAGGACGGACGGAGAGACAGACAGACAGACAATCTGACATACTGACATAAATCATATTGTTAGGCAATGTAAAAAAACGCATGCTAAACCTAGTAGCAATGATCATAGATATATACAACAGTACCAACACATTATATATTATATATCTATGCAATGATGAATAGCAACATTGTTTTTTTCTTGTATCTATTTCCTGCGAAGCAATCCCGTTTCTTACTGTTCACAAATTGCACTAATTGCTATCTCTATAGTTACAACCTCTATAGTTATAACCTCTATAGTTACAACCTCTATAGTTAC
>NW_014577194.1:105449-109747 GCF_000485595.1 Priapulus caudatus | reverse complement strand
AAGGGAAATATGATCAAGGTCAGAGTAAAGGTCAAATAAAGGTCGTAGTGATCTGGTTTTAATACACGACACACCTTCTCACCAAGATGTGTAAGTATACCAAGTTTGGTAGCGCTAGGTCAATTAGGGGCTGAGTTAGAGAGCGGAAGGGAAATATGATCAAGGTCAAGGTAAAGGTCAAATAAAGGTCGCAGTAACCTGGTTTTGGTACGCTGCTCACCTTCTCCCCAACATGTGTAAGTATACCAAGTTTGGTAGCGCTAGTTCAATTAGGGGCCGAGTTAGAGAGCAGAAGGGAAATATGATCAAGGTCAAGGGAAAGGTCAAATAAAGGTCGCAGTGGCCTGGTTTTGGTACGCTGCTCACCTTCTCCCCAACATGTGTAAGTATACCAAGTTTGGTAGCGCTAGTTCAATTAGGGGTCGAGTTATAGAGCGAAATGGAAATTCTCTGCGGCGGACCGAGCGGCGGCGGCTTCGTCGCGGGGTACACAATAATATGATTAAATTATATATTTCACTGAGCTATCTATAAGTCAGTCACGCGTGCGTGTGTTCTGGGCGACTGATATGAGCACAGATACTTGAAGCAGTCAGTTAAAAGTGTAAACTAGTAGTGTCCTCTTGCTATCTTATACGGTCGCCTTTCCGTTGCTGCGCCTCCTAGCTACGCGTGGTCGCGGCTACACTCGTGCTAACAAATCGCATGATGTGCGATCGATGTACGACTGACAGAAACCTGCAGCGAAGGTTTGCAGTGATTCTAAATACTCCATATTCATTTTGTATTTTGTTCCCCCGGTTTCGGTAAAACGCTTGAATCTGACAGCTCTGGCCATGAGACCTGGCGATGCAGCTATAGCCACTGACCGAACGCCGAATGCGAATTTATGGCGATGCAGCAAGAGCAAATGAATCCGGAAGTCATTATTGTAAAGATGGGCTGAAGATTTACGTCAGCAGTGCTATCTTCTAGCCGTAAACATCGTGTCCTAATAGAATCGTTAGTATCGATTAATCGATTATATGTGGCGACGTGCGTATGATTACATGGCTTCGGAGCATCTTTTTTTCTGACTTTAAGCCGATTTTTTGACATTTTGGGCCTTCGCCATAGGTTACCCCTACACTCCGACCCTGCACGTCGTGAATTAATTAATGTAAGAGTCGCCACGTAGTTGGGGTTGCCTAATGGCGTGCATGCATAAGACAGCCGGGGCTGTTTGAATGGATACTTTCAAGAGCATATAAAGAAGGACCCTTCTTTATATGCTCTTGATACTTTTGCTTTCACAGTATGGTATGAATAGAGTAAACATGCATGCGCATTTTTGCTGCCCAGAGTGCCAGGGCCAACGGAAGGTATTCATTTCTGTGTGGATTCTATCCAGGTGGAGGCGTGTAATGTATCACAGTTCTAGTTTTTAGCCAGCTTCATCTGTTTGCTTCAAACACAGTCCGCTGGGCAACCTTTACGCTCTAGTTTCAGGAAGTGTTTGCTTGGTGAGGTTTTTGCAATTTGCTATAGTAAGCAATGTTTCAAAGCTTGCTCAGCGCTTTCTCGTTGCCCCACTCAGTCTCTCTCTCTCTCTCTACTCTCTCTCTCTCTCTCTCTCTCTCTCTCTCTCTCTCTCTCTCTCTCTCTCTCTCTCTCTCTCTCTCTCTCTCTCTCTCTCTCTCTCTCTCTCTCTCTCTCTCTCTCTCTCTCTCTCTCTCTCTCTCTCTCTCTCTCTCTCTCTCTCTCTCTCGCTCTCCCTCTCTCTCTCTCTCTCCCAGCATTCGTCGTGTTGCACGCAGCAAGGCATGAAATGGTGTTGCGTGTAATAAGTTAAACTGAGCAGTTCAACATTTTCTTTTTAAGGTAACGATTTTTCGATTTGCAAAATTGCGAGCGTGTGTGTGTGTGTGCGCGCGCGCGCTTTCGTTCTTGCGTGCGTGTATGCGTGCGTGCGTGCGTGCGTGCGTGCATGGGTGCGTGCGTGTGTGACTAGGTTGTCCTGCCTGTACGCAATGCCTAGTTCTCTACCTCGGGCATGTTTGTGTTGTTGTTCTGTATACCTAGCTAGTGATTGATTTACCAGTCTAAAACTTTCATAGCTACAAATTTATTTTCCTGCGTAAAGCAGAATGGAATTGATTAGCTCCAAGACCTGCAATCAGCTGGAAAGTACGTGCACTTAGCCCTCCATTATTCTAGGTGGTGTTTTATTCATGAGTCGTCTGCATAATCATGTAGATTCTAGTTTTAGTAGCATTTAACATTTTAGCGTTTAGTAGTAGGTAACGTTTTCGAGGGGGAATCTCTTTGTGTTGTAAATGTTCGTCTTTGAGTTACACTCACAATTAGTAAGCACAAATCTTTAAGGCAAATATGGATTTATATAAGGTTTTAATGCTGGGGCGACAGTAATTCGCTGCATATCAGAATAGAAATATCTCAATTATTAGTTTACGGCAGAAAACGCTATTGATACTATCAGGAGCGTATAATGACAAATATATATTTGTCATATATATTTGTCATTATACGCTCCTGATACTATGGGCAGTGAGTAATTTCACGTTAAAATGTCAGATAACTCTATTACCAGCCGCTACTATCATTTCCATACAGCACTCGCGCATGCATTTCTCAGCATCCCTACGTTATCGGTATTCAAATAATGAAATAAATTGATCAAGTTATGTATGGTTATTTTAAGAACATCTTTTTTTGCAAGCCGTATATTTATTGTTCTGGTAAGACTTCCTAAGGTTTGCGGTAAATGAAATTATAGTTGTCTCTCAGCAAAAAAGCGAATGGCAAATTATGAGCGTAAGGGTATCTCATAACTCATACAGGACTTATTCGCGTTGATCATTGTAAGGTTAATTATACAAAATATGAAAAATATAGCCGCTAAAGTTGTTGGTTTCTGAGTGAAAATCTACTTTGATGCCAGAATCTAATAAAGGTAGAAAGACTCAAGCTAAACGCTAGATTTTTAGTTTGCTCTATTAATTACGAGTATATATATCAGTTATTATTAATTATTTCACTAATACAGTTTATATTACGCGCCAGCAATAACATTTCTAATCGCAGCCTGTCTAGCCAGCGCCTACGCACGTATGCGCGTGCGCACATTAGCACGCAAACGCACATACACACACACACACGCACGCACGCACGCACGCTCGCACGCAAGCACGCACGCTCGCGCACACGCACGCACGCTCGCACGCACGCACGCTCGCGCGCACGCACGCACTGTCTACACAAGATTACACTGCGAATCCTTAGTAACAAATTAAGCTATCACGTGGGCATCTTGGTCATATCCTTCGTCACGCCGAGTAATATGCCCGGTCCGTGAATTTCCCTCGCGCGATCGATTTCTACAGGGCAAATGATGGCGTACGGGGGTGTTTGCTACCCATCCCGTCAGATCCCGCGTGCTCGTGCAATAATTCCACTTTCACATCCTGATAACAACTTGGCGCTAAACAGATCAGCGACGATGTTGATGACTAGGAAACTTGTAGTAAAACTTGTAGTAGCTAGTATTGTCTATTATCAAGAGAACAACCACGACCATCTCCGCCACCGCCGCCACCACCACCACCACCACTACTACTAACATTTCTTTCGTTTTGTAAACGAAATACTTGTAACTTCAATTGAAAAAAAGGAACAGTAGCCTTTTAATTTATACAAGAGTGGTCATAAATAATTATTTGCTTATTAATTATATTAATATATATATATATTAAGATATATTTTAAAGTATATCGATAGTGGTCGCGGTCCATACGTTTTGAACCATGGCAATCTTAATTGAGCTCGTTACCGATTTCCCGCGTGGTGCATGGGTAGCGAGAAAGAATCAAGCCTAAAGTCTTATCCATGTAAAAATGGAGTGTTTTTTTTATATTTCGTTTCAAATTCAAATCATCGAGAGCGTTATCTAGAACGACTCACAACTGTCGGGCTAACGTATAGTCGGTGTAAGCTCGTTTCTATTGCTCTGGTTCTGCGTCTGTTACTGGCTATCACTTTTTGTGTGCGCGTGTGTTTGTATCGATTGACTTAGGAATTCGGGGCTTTCCCCGATTTTCGCGGTTGTACTCTAGGAAATATGATTGCGCGGTTTTTCTCTAGCAGTCAAGCTCCCATTTAACGATCGATCTAGAATCCCGGATAAATAATCTACATAGAAGAAGCAGGTTAAATGTCCAATCCGAGGTCTGCCTGTAGGAATGTATTCTCATACATGCACTCTCACGCATGCAGTCTCTCTCCCTCTCTCTCTCTCTCTC
>NW_014577194.1:99618-101920 GCF_000485595.1 Priapulus caudatus | reverse complement strand
AGGGGGAGGGGGGCCGAAGGCAGGGGAATGGGAGATGGGAGGTAAGGGGGTGGAAGTGAGAGCCAAGGGGAGTGAAGCGGGAGGCAGGGGGAAGGAGGTAAGTGGCAGGAGGGAGGGAGGTGGGACGCAGTGGGGAGGGAAGAGAAGGACCCCCGCCCCCTCTAATTAAACTTGGAGATCCATGCTCATATATTGAAATCTTTTATGTCAACGTCAATGTCATTCATTAACTTGTATTTGAATTGTTATTATTGTTCTTGTTATTAGAATTAGCCCATAGAGATTAGGTGGGTGCGAAAGTGTAGCTGATATATTTGTTCGAATTGGCTACGAAAGTCAAACAAGAATAAAGAAGACTTCTTGTATAAGACGTCTTGCTATGCACAAATGAATTTATCAGCAGAACACCAGACACCAGATGAGCCCTGTCGCACTGGGGCACTTGTTATTTCCAAAGTGGATCACGGCATTAGGCGGTGGCTTCTGGGTTGGCCGTGTCCAAACCTGGGACATAGGGATTCAATCCAGAATTTATTTTTCGCTTATTATTCATTATTATGAGGTTAGGCCCATATTATTTCCGATTCCCTAATGTGAACACACTATACATTTGGTGTGTACTGTTTGCAACATTTTTTCCAGATTTACGCATTTGTTCCTGTTGCGTAAGGAGGACAGAGCTGTCCTGAGGACAGAGAACTAGTGTGATCATCTAGATTCCTATAGTTTGCATGCGTCTGTCATATATAATCATGTAATATATTATTCTATGATGTAATAATTGTGTATGCGAGCCCTGCGCAGCTTACCTTTCTTTACCTTTCCTTACTTTTCCACGCTTTTCTAGTTTTGCTCCCTATAGGCCTAATTATTATATACGTTGCACGCACAACGCAGTAAAAACACGGGGTTCAAACTGGATAAGTACCGTCAATTTGCGCGCATAACGTATGCACGTATGTTGTTTGTTAGGACTGGGAAATTGAGCGAGTGACACCATTTTTACAGAAAACGTTCTGCACTACTGCGTTTGTTTTGCTGCAAATTGTTGCAATGGAAACATATAGCGGGTAATGATGCAGAAGCTGCTACTTATACAGGTTGCTAGTAACGCATCCGACTAACGCCGTTCACTTGTTTTCGACACGCGCAGCACGCACGACCGCACACGCGCCCATATAGACGTGAAGAGAGATGCACATCTCGCGCTGCGCATGCATGTCCGCTATAGTTCTCTCTTCATTTCCTAACCCTAACCCTAACCCTAACCCTAACCCTAACGCTCGCATATGCATGCACTTGCGCATACGCGTGCAAACAGGCATACAAATGCACGCACGCACGCACGCACGCAGACACGCACGCATTAATGCGATATGCGAACATAATGATGTAATTCGTTCAGGTGTGTGCGTGAAACCCATAGATCCTCACAGCTCACGTATATGTGCGCAGCGGCCGTGTGTACATCTAGGAGAGGCTGTTATGAGGGAAGGATGGAGGAGGTGTAGGAAATCGGCGGCTGTTTCCAACGTATAGGACCGTACCGTGTGTCGGTGAACGCTCTTTCCAGCGAATATCATAATGCTGTGGCCAAAATTCGCCGAGGCATGAAATATTGAATACTAGTTAGTTAGCGAAAACGATGTCGGGGCGCGTCACTCGGTGGTAAAACCTTTTAAACGGAATGCGTAAGCCGCATAAGGAATAGGCGAGCGGGTATGCGTTCACGCAGTAGTGAGCCTGCCTTTTTGTTGGCGTGTAGTACACATTATATAAGAAGTTAATAATGACATTTGTCATTATTAACTCCTGATTATATATATAGACATTTCCAGCCATGGATTAGTAGGAAGTTTACAACGTTACTGCGTAGTGATAGGCTTAGGGTTATAACTTATAGGAGACATGAGCCTAATCCTAACACTAGCAGTAACCGCTTACCGCCCGAGCCGTAATCCGAACTATAAACCGTAGGGCGGCCAGTCCCCACGTCGTAAGCGCGGCTCATAGCTCGCGAGTGCAAATGTCGGAGTTCTCTTGCAGGGTGGCGGGGGGGGGGTATTGTCTCACCGCCTGCTCGGCGCGGTGGCTGCTGCTGCTGCTGCTACGCGGTGTTTTTGCTCGTGAAATATAGATGGGCTTCTCGTGCTGCCAATGTCGCAGCGACAGCGCCGGCTCTATGCGTGTGGTACATCGTTCATCATCTCTCTTATTGCCCTTCTCTCTCTCTCTCGCTCTCTCTCTCTCTCTCTCTCTCTCTCTCTCTCTCTCTCTCTCTTTCTTTCTCTCTCTCTCTCTC
>NW_014577194.1:93946-99207 GCF_000485595.1 Priapulus caudatus | reverse complement strand
TTGTGTGTGTGTGTGTGTTGTGTGTGTGTGTGGATGTGTGTGTGTGGTTGTGTACATGCGTGCCTGTGCGTGCCCGGCCCGTGTGTGCGTGCTGCGTGCGTAGGGTGTGTGTGTGTGTGTGCGTGCGTGCGTGCGTGCCCGCGTGCGGCGTGCGTGCGTTGTGTGTGTGTGGTGTGTGTTGGTGTGGTGTGGTGTGTGTGTGTCTGTCGTGCGTGCGTGTATGAGTTGTGTGTGTGTGTGTGTGTGTGGTGTGTGGTGCGCGCGTGCGGCGGTGTGCGTGTGTATGTGGAACGCCGATGTTGTTGCGTGCAGTGCGTGCGTATGGTGTGGGGCGTGAGGAAGGAGAAGTAGGGCTGCAGGAAGCTGCTCACGCGCTCGGGCCTGTAATGTAAGTTAAATTAGGGGCGGCCATTCTCAGCGGCGCTGAAGTGTGCCTAGTTAGATGCGTTTCATTTGACGCGTGTGCAGAGTTCATTCTCCCCCAGCAGCGGATGTGGAGCTTGGGGGGGGTAGATTGGTGTGCCCACGTTGCGCCATCGCATGAACTATAGAGTAGTTATGCAGATCGCGTTGTTGCTGTGTGTGTTATTGTGTTGTTCGTGTTGTGTGCTGTTTGTGTTGTGTCGAGCTGTGTTTTGTTTGTGTTTGTGTTTGTGTTGTGATTGCTTCCAGTCAAATTATCTTGTATTTATTGTCGAAGCTTAATCATTTTTCACAGTTTTTGCTTGTTTGCCGATCAGAATGTCGCTTAATTTTTACTCGATACATAATATAATTACATATAGGCCATGGGCGGTATAGAGTATATAGATGAGTAGGGGAAAATCTGGCTTCTTCCCTCCTTCGATATATTTCTGGCGCTCGGCTGTAGGCCTATGTAAGATATGACACTCAGCAGAGCTTATCCTTAGCCTATACAACCGCCTGTTAATTAATTATCTATTAATTAAATATTTTTATATTAAGTTCAGATATTACATATCATTTCATATAAGAGTTTAATAATTTTTCGCATTAATTATTTTCTATTAATTATATTAGTGATCATTTTAAATTTTTAATATATCGATTATTTTTTATCAATTATGTTATTAAATATTAATTATATTTTATTGAGCGGCGTATTGTCGACGGTCGTGGATAGTCTCTCCCGAGATGCGTGCGTGCGTGCGTGCGTGCGTGCGTGCGTGCGTGCGTGCGTGCGTGCGTAGATGAGATGCAGAGAGTTGCGTGTGTTCCGGCGTTTGCCATCGGCCGATTCCAGCATTGCACTGCTGCTTGAATTCCTATTGATCTAGCAATGTTTTTTTTAATCCTGTGTGGACATACAGAAAGAAAAGATAGCGAGGGAGAGAGAGAGCCGAGTCGATAGAGAGAAAAAACAGAGTGGGGAGGAGCGGGAGAGAGGGGGGAGGGGAGTGAGAGCTGAGGGTGAGGGCGAGAGAAGCGGGAGGGATAGAGAGGAAAGGAGATGTAAGCTAACTACGTGCGGTACGAGTGGGTGAAACAGAAAATTGCTGAAAAAAAACTGAGGGCGTGCAAAACCGATTGCGCAGTTTTCAATTATTTGATATTTCCTGCATGAAATTGCGTTTCCAAATGAACGGCAAACCTATATAAATCCGGTTTCCCACCAGACTATTGCCAGCGGCCTGCCGCTTACACCCCCCCCTCCCGCCTAGAATGGCTCTGATGGGGGCAGATTGAAGTATTACGGGTATTGTATTGTGATAGTTGTGATAGTTGACATAAGTATTGTGATTTCTCCTCCCACCCGCGCCATTTCATTTATGGGCGTTCATTATATTCGGCGTGAAATTAATTAGTCTGCATTGGGTTGCGTGAAGTGCGCATTAGTGGTATATAGCGAAGCGAACAGTTGTTCCTGTCACGATTGCAGATTCCTCAAGTGGCGTAGCCTTCACCTCATTCACCTAGCGTTCATTCTACGCGAATTCTTGTTATATTTGTTTTTTGTTCTCATTTTTTCGTGTTTTTATTTTTTTTACTTTTTCCCTAACTTCTGGGTTTTTTCCATTATATGTATGTATATATATATATATATATATATATACACATATATATCAGAGTAAGCATAATAGACGTAGAAGCGTATGACACCGTTTAACAAGAGCGTTTTGCATAGTTTTCAACTTGTAAGCTTACTGTTATACTATACTACACGCACCCGGCACGCGCGCACGCCCACCCCACATACTTAGATAAATATTACAATAGGCTAGCAGATTTACAGTTAGTGACACTATAACACTCAATTGAAATTAAAACGGACAACAAAACAGAGATAAGATATACTAGAGTACTGCGAGAGCGCAGACCTCCGCAAGGCAGCTCAATTCTCTGACTGTGAAAATTTTATTAATTAATTGAAGTCCGGATGCGCACCAAAATGTAATCAAATTCTTAAAGTTACCCATTTCTTGACGCTATCATTGAAAATGTATTTATTAATTAATTAATTAATCTAATTAATTGGATTCGGATCCGCACGACGCAAATGTAAATCAATGTCTAAGTTTGCCGCGATTTCTGACCTATCCTAAAAGTTTTATTAATTAATTAACTAATTAACTTGGATCCGTGATCACACCAATAAATCTAATAAATTCTAAGTTAGCGCCATTTCTGACCTATCTCTGAAATTTTATGAGGCATCGTCCATAAACTTTTTTTAGTTATCGGGCTTGTACAACAAACAAACAAACGGCCAAACCACAAACCAACAAACGCCGGTGAAACATAAGCCTTCCTGCCGAACCCTTGGCGGAGGTAAAAGCAAGCACAAACAGGAATAACAGAAGTGTTTAAAGCGCATCAAGCTGAATATCAGCGGCGGTGAGAACAGCCTCTTGCCATGTTTGGCTCAGATAGCAAGCTGTTGTTCATGAAGCTGTACGTTTTTTGGCGGCGCGCCTCTCCAGGTTCACAACTAAATTACCCTCCTCGTGCTACGCTTGCTAAGATGGCAGGGGGCCCGTTGTCAGAAACAAAAGTTAGTGCCTACATTCATCTTAACATAACATGTTTCTCGTAGACCGTCGACAGCGCTTGTGTTTCCTATTGTTTATGAGGAAATCTGCTACGTTTCCATTCAGGAAACACCAGAAACTTCATCTCGGAACTTTTTTGCGCGAGCGTTTCTGTCGACGGTCTAAGAGAAAAAATTCATGATTAAAGACTAATGTTAAGACTAATTTTGTTACCGACAACGGGCCCTGATGCATTCAACTGGCCTGCTAATTTAAACGCATGGGTCTTTCAGTGCTGTATCAGCATCGCTGCCGCACCGCGAGTGTCGTGATATAGCCAGTGTATGCGTGTTAATACGCGTGAGATAGCGCGTTAGTTTAACGCTGGGTTTGTTCGGTGCATGGTTTTCACGCGTCACGTCCTCGCTAGATCATCCAACTTGTTATTTAATGCTGTGCAGTGTGTTTAAATACATCGTTTCGGCGGTCACAAAAGAAATTGTGAGCGGCAGGTGGGCAGCAGCAGCAGCAGCAGGGCAGCAGCAACAAGCAGCGGCAGCAGCAGCATGCAGCCGCGGCTAGCAAGCGGCAGCAGCAGCAGCAGCAGCGGCAGCAGCGGCAGCAGCAGTAGTAGCAGCGGCAGCAGCAGCGGCCGCAGCAGCAGCAGCAGCAGCAGCGGCAGCAGCAGCGGCAGAAGCGGCAGCAGCAGCAGCAGCAGCGGCAGCAGCGGCAGCAGCAGTAGTAGCAGCGGCAGCAGCGGCAGCAGCAGCAGCAGTGGCAGCAGCAGCAGTGGCAGCAGCAGCAGCGGCAGCAGCAGCGGCGGCGGCAGCAGCGGCAGCGGCAGCGGCGTGAATGGAGAAAGTCTCAACACGAATGAAACTCATTCGTCATGGCAGACGTTGAACGTGAGCAGTTGATACTCGGCAGGCTTCGATCGTGGCCGTGCTTACAAAGAGAAAGATCTGCCTCTGGGACAACTTTTATTCTCGCCGCGGCCGATGATGTTAAAACGAGAGTGCGGTGCCTTGATAAGAGAAGAGCGATATTCCACCTCTTATGAGCCCATCCTTGTTATTTTTGGCTGTCAGCAGGAAGATAGGGAGAATAAGGTTCAAACTTTGCGATCGTGGCTCTTATGTAATACCTATGGATCACTCGTGTGTAGTTAGGAATCTAATGTTGTGTAAAGGAACTAAGAGGTTCTAGCTTTAATCTTAAAACTAAGCTATCTCAGTGGTATGTATGAGCCAGAAAGAATGCTCTGTCATGACCAAATTTTGAAAACACCCACGATAATATTACTTTGTATTAAATTTATTTCATATAATTTTAAGTGAGTGTGGATAGATGTAATTCTCGAAAAGATCTATCGTTTATGTTTTCATTTATATAAAATCTACGGATTATCACTAAAAGTTCAGCAATTTCTGCTCAAAATTCTGCTATTGTTTGGATATTGATTAATATAATTAATATTAATAATATAAATTGACCAGGGCCCTCTATATTCGGAGGGAGGGGGACTGAGATATCATTACTAATTCGTAGCTATAGGTTCTAATTGCGCGTAGATTAGACTCGCTGCACTTGACCGAACGGTCGGAAAGACCGGGAGATATTGAAACCCGCCTCGCCGCTGCGCAGCGCAGCGCCGTAATCAGTTTAATACGCGTTCCACATAACTAGGCCTACTGTTAAACTAACCTGAGCTGACCTTTCGCCATCGACGCCGTATCAACGCGCGTCTCGTGCGCTGCGGCTCGGCGAAGCGCTCACGTTCTCCTGGCGTATCACGCCAGCGTCCGCTGAAGCCAGTTCTGAATGAGGCAGCTCCCGCCGCCCGCTGCCCGCCTCCCCTCCCCCGCCATCACCTGAAATGCAACCAATTTTGATCGGGGATTTCGTCGGAGAATTGAAAATCACCCATTTTATGCTAGATACATTTAATGTGATATTAATTTTGCGAGAACTTTAAGTGCGTGCGGGCGAGGGGTGTACGCGTTTGCGTGCGTATGTGTGTGTGTGTGCGTGCGTGCGCGCGTGCGTGCGTGTGTGTGTGTGAGAGAGGTGGTGCATGCGGGTGTGTGTGTGTGTGCGTGCGTGCGCGCGTGCGTGCGTGTGTGTGTGTGAGAGAGGTGGTGCATGCGGGTGTGTGTGTGTGTGCGTGCGTGCGCGCGTGCGTGCGTGTGTGTGTGTGAGAGAGGTGGTGCATGCGGGTGTGTGTGTGTGTGCGTGCGTGCGCGCGTGCGTGCGTGTGTGTGTGTGAGAGAG
>NW_014577194.1:87577-92135 GCF_000485595.1 Priapulus caudatus | reverse complement strand
TCTCTCTCTCTCTCTCTCTCTCTCTCTCTCTCTCTCTCTCTCTCTCTCTCTTCTTCTCTCTCTCTCTCTCTCTCTCTCTCTCTCTCTCTCTCCCATTCCCTCCGTCCATGCTCCCTCTCCCTTTCTCTCTAGACTATCTCTCTCTCTCACTCACTTTCTGTTTCTCCGCCTATCGCTTTCTCTTTTTCCCTCTCTGCGTGCGAGCATGCGTGCACAGCAAAATCCTCCGTGGCCGGGCGTGACAGTCAGTGCCCAGTGTGAGTGCATCGGGCGTTTCTCGTTATAAGGCATCGAAAGTCACTAAACAAACTGTGGATTTGTGCGAAGCGGAAATTTGAATGTGGACTTGTTTTTACCTGGGATCGATCGATCAGTTAATTTTCTCGCTGTTCTAATAGCAAGGGGATAGGTGGAGTGTGCGAGGTCAGCAGTGTGGGTGCGTTCACTCAGCATGCCGCTCTATGTGGGCCATATCGCGGCAGGTGGCATGAATTATGTAGCTGCGTGATCAGGCAGTCGGTCTGCCGTCCCCCTGCCTGCTGTGCCTATGTAACCTGAATTTCTCCTCAGATGAGAAAAATTCCCCAATTTGCGGCGAGTACTTATTGTATTTTACTTGACCATGCTGAACAGCAGCAACTACAGCAGCAGCATCAATAACGACGACGACGCTGTTAGTTTTGAAAATATTGCAGAAATGAGTGGGATTCTTATTTACTTGTGTTCTAACATGCGTTGGGTATGTATGCGGTCACTCGGGAGGTCATTACACGGACCGCGCTGCGGCTTCAGTATAGCAAGCACCCACACACCGTAATGCTAACATGGTAAATAGTAATTTCTATTATAGCATGTCCGCTATAATTTACTAACATGGCCTCTAGAGGGTGAGCTATCAACCCGATCACTCTATGTGCCGTATACTTCGTGTGGAAATTAGTAATTAATGAGTTGGGGAGTGTGCAGCACTTTAGTGTTATAGTGTGACATAACTACTAGCTCAGTTCAATGTGCCACGATGGCGCGCAGGATGGAGGTATGAGGCAAAAGCGGACGATGGCGACGGGGAGTCCATAGCGTAGCATAGGGTGTCCTGCATTGTAACACGCCATGTTTCCTTGCCCATCACGGCACTCGGTCTAGTGCGTATTCGATCGGATTTGGAATTTCTTTACACATCGTGTTGACATTTTATCAATGCTTGGAAATGAATAGATCATATCGGTAAATGAAATGTTAGTTCACGTCGTCGTATTATATCGCCTATATGTACCCGCTTGTATTCAATAGTGTCTGCTTTCCTACTGCTATAATTATCATAGTTAACCATAAGCTCCATTACGGCGCACACAAATTATATTTTCGCGTTGATATATAAATCTACGGATTAGTCGGTGTATTATCCGACCTCACACAGCGCAGGTAAATGCTGCGAGCGTGAATGAGGTTATTGTGCGGCGTGATTACTCAACCAGGTATATACGCGTGGATGAATTCTATCGGGGATTATATGTCGCGTGCTCCTGATTCTATACAAACATCGCTGTAACTACGGCTATAGCTCGGCCGATGATGACACAGCAAACTATAGGCGGCCTGACACACTACACGTCAAAATTCCTTCATCTCGTAACATGTCAGAGATTAAAAGCCATATTTCACTGATCGGATTTACAGCTGCTGCGCGGTGTTTTCGCGATGCAATCTAAATGCTAATCGATAATATAGAGCCGCTGTTCGCTTTATGTACGATGTTATGAAGACGGCAACACGGTCGAGAGGATGTGTAATAACTAATAAAATATATAACTTCGAACGTCAGTCTCCGATGCAGATAGATATAAACACTGATGCCCACCGGTTTTGTTCTGTCCGGTCGTCTGCGGTTCTTCATTCTATATTTCAACTATATTTCACTCTATATTTTGTGTCTACGTGATATCGTGCACCGCGTTTATCCGATTGTCGGTTTGTTGCAACGCTTGAAAAGCTGGCCATAATTGTCAGGAAGCTACCTCCCACGGTAGTATTTAGTCCGCGTGTTGACAAAACAGTGTCGTTGTTCGTAATTTCGGCAATCACACACATAAGGTACTATTGTGTACTAATAAAATAATAATGATATCAGGTAGTATACGAATCTATTTTCGGGGTTCGGGTCCCACCGTGGCCACTGCCGCTGTGTCCTTCAGCAATACAATACAAGGCGCTTTATCCCGAGTAACTTTGCTTAGTAGTTACTCAGTAGTTACTTCGACCGACACCTGCTGTAGTATAGAAATAGGTTTATCACGCCAGCGTCAGGTTCACAACCTCTCCCACATATATACATAACAGCGAGTAGCTCTGCCGGACAAGGCCTGCTTTAGAGAAACCAAAGCAACGCAGTTGCTGAAGCCCTTTGCAACACGGGAACCTATGGGAAACAACAACATGTAACTATAGCGCACACTGAAACGCCCCCTCCCCGCCCCGCCGCCGCCGCCGCCGCCGCCGCCGCCACGCCTGTGCACCTGTCGTAGGAACGAATTTCCACGGTAAACGGGGGCGTAGTTACAAATAAACATTTGTAAATGTGGAGAAACTGGGGTGGGGGGGGGGGCTAATCGATGGAACGCGACATTTTCAGGCCCCCGCGTGTGCGTAACGGACGCAGCGACGGGGCGGCCGCAGCGACGTAATGTGCAAATGCCGTGCGCTCGCTCGCTCGCTTGCTTATTCAACCGACTGATTAATCTAACAGCATATAAATGTGCTATATTCGTGCGCGTGGAGTTTTATTCGGGTTCTACTCGGGGGGGGGGGTATTTGTGCAGGTTTAAGTAGCGTGTGCGTAGCGGTTGGTATATGGGCGCGCGTGCTGCGCTAGGTGGAGCGTGTGGAACATGCTGTCACGCGCCAAGCCCGCCAGACTCTATATATAGGTGCTAACGAGTTAGATGCTGATGAATAGTGGCATTAGGCAAGTGTTGAAAGTATGAAAGTATCGACTCGTGTCTGTCTCTTCCTCTGAGATTCTACAGCCCACGTACCCCCCCCCCCACACACACACGCACACGCGCGCGCCATGCGCACGCGTATATGTACGTTTGCACATGCATACATGCCTATGCACACAGACGTACGAAGCGGCAGTGTCCAGTCATTTGGTAGCTTACTATCTGTAGCACATAACGATGGTGTGCCTAATAAAATCAATGTTGATGATGCGTGTTTCCGCTTCGTAGTTACGTCTCGTGTGACGACAACTAGGGTTCTATAGCCGCGGTGTTCAATATTTTCATTGTTAAGGGTAACGTATTTTAGTACATAGTCTATACAGGGGTAGAAATAAGGAGAAAAAAAATAGATGGTCCATCTAGTTTGAAATTTAGATGTTCCTCTTAAATTTTAGATGGTCCTCCTAAATTTCAAATTGTTCTCTAAAAGTAATGCGGCGTGCAAGAAATTTACCGTAAAATGGGACCAAAATATTCAATAGTCCGTCGGACCATTGACTTTGAAAATCTGATGGTCCTCCTGATTATTTGATGGCCCCGGACCATCGGGCCATCTCTTATTTCGACCCCTGTCTATATATATAGTTGTATAAGTTGTTGAGTGTGTGTGTACTCTTATAACTAGAGAACTACGCAGCCTAGAGGAAAACTGAAGATATATTCAGAATCAGCACGTCTCGGAGGTGGTTCTGGCTGAAACAAAAATTTTAAATGTTTCTACGCATAACGCCCAAGTGGTCAAATGGATAAGCCATCGGTTTCCTAAACCGGGCATTTTGGGTTTGAGTCCTACCTGGGGGAATCTTTTGTTTCTTTACTTTTTGACTGTTTAGTATGTACTTCTGCCACTTCACCGTTAATTTCAAAATTTTACAAATGTTACTACATTTAAGAGTTTAGTAAAAATCCAGAATAAACTATGGTAGATGATAATAATAGCTCAAATTGACGGGAAGACTTCACGGAAGCCTATGTAGGTTACAGATTAAATATATTTTTATTATTTTTCTATGGTGGGCTGAAATTCACCAAATAAAATATAAAAAACGTAACAAATTTATATATATCAAGTTGTTCCATATAAAAACCATATAAGAACCATATAACCATATAACAACCAAGGGCGTGATGCTACGAGAAAAGTGAATATTATATATCTGATTTTACCATGCACACGTGCTGGCAGCCTGCCTGGCTCCACTTTGACCGTATAAAAATAGCCGAAGAAAATTATCTTAGCAGTCAACGGCGACCGATGTCCGAGGCCCAATTCCCCATCTAATACATATTTGTCAATGTGTGTCTGTTCTCGATGCAAATCTATACGTAGCACTCTAGAAATGTCAAAGATGTTCAGTAGGGGTACATCATCGTGCTGAATGTCATGGGCACATTCGATTTGACCTCCGAGGTCATCTAAGCCAAAAAACGGAAAAATATACTGGCCCCTGCAACAGCATTATATAAAGCCCCCCCCCCCCTGCAGCAACACTAAATAGACGGGCCCCTGAAGCAGCACTAAATAAACGGGATTCACTTTGCACTGACTTGCATTACTG
>NW_014577194.1:82039-86753 GCF_000485595.1 Priapulus caudatus | reverse complement strand
TATGGATAGATAGATAGATAGATAGATAGATAGATAGATAGATAGATAAAAAGATAAATACATAGATAGATAGATACATAGATACATAGATATAGATAGATATTTTTTGGGTATTTCTCTTTCAACCAAGTGGTCACCAACTGAGCACTTCATTTCCCGGGCAACGCCGGGTGTCCTGCTAGTCGTGAATGTTCCTGTATTGACATCGGTGCGTGTTTATACTTGTTTGCAGCTTGTCGCCAGACCACATAGTGAATCCACACAAGAGCGTGCTAGGGCTCGGTAACTATGACGTCAACGTCATCATGGCCGCTCTGCAGATGAATGGCTGTGAGACGATATGGTTCGACAAGAGAAGGTGAGTGTATAGCTTAGCTTGTTCCCAGTATATGCCGTAACTGTTCCATCAGAAGGTCGTTCTCTAAGCCCCCCCTTTACATTAATATTTGTTCCTAACATGGCACATCTGTTCCATCAGAAGGTCGTTCTCTAAGCCCCCCCCCCCATTTACATTAATATTTGTTCCTAACATGGCACAACTGTTCCAGCAGAAGGTTGTCCTCTAAGACCACGTAGCTTCTGACTTGATATTTGTACCCAGTATGCCGCAACTGCCCTATTAGAAGGTTGTCATTTAAGCCTAGGTAGCTCCTGGCTTGATATTTGTACCCATGCAGCATGGCGTAATTGCCCTATAAGAAGGTTGGCCTCTACTAACGCCACGTAACTCCTACATTGAAATGTATTCCCGGCATAGCATAACTGTCCCATAAGAAGGTTGTCTTCTACTAACTCCACGTAGCTCTTGCATTGATGCTATTTTCTCGGCTGTTTTACGATATGGTTCGATAAGTGAAGATGAGCGTGTAAACGGGATAGATCGCGGTAGTCCGCATTCATCTTGAAATAACCACATGTTACATGATCGTTATTTCTTCTCGACGTTTCCTAACTATTCCATCAGAAGATGGACTTCTTTATTCCACTAACTAACTTCTCTACTAATGCCACGTTGCTCATGTAATAATTTTTCTTCCCGGAGGCGCATAACTGACCCACACCGTAGTTAGTTGATTGAGAGAGTGTGGCCAGGTGCTGAATTAATTAAACGTCTAGATTCAGATGCAGGCCTCCCTTCCAGAAGGCTGGCTTCTTCTCTAACTCTGCGCCACGTCTGTATTACCAGCTGTTGTTGTTGTCTGCTTCGTCGGGAAGATTGCGCCAGAGCTTATAATGCACGCGTCGTCGCGTCGGCACTGGATGCGTCGGCTGTAAATATCCGCCGTATATACAGCATTGCCGTAACGATTTTATGCAAATACTATTCTTTAAAAGTAAACAAGGAAAATCTTCAATGAGCGTTAAACGGGGGGTCGTTACACGTCGCGCGCGTTTCTGCGTGGAGGGGCATGTCAGCATTGGCCGTGCTTTCTCTTCGTCGCACGGTCACAGACAGCTAAACCTGTGTATAAAGGTCACGGGGAACGCCAGAGGTGACCATTATAGACAGGTACCCGTTTTATAAAGGCTGGTTTCACTGTGCAACTGTGTCTTTCGTTAAAAAAGTGCCCTTAAGTGTCCGTTCAATATAGGTGATCACTAACACAGGTTTGATTGTATAATATAATGCTATCTCATACAATATAATCGGCCTTCGCCCTGACTGGCACCGATGACGTCAGCAGCTGCTGCGGTGTCGACGTCGTCATGGTTACCCCCAATACGTAGAGGGAGGGGTTGTGATTGCTTGTGGTCAGTGACCATGGCTTCATCACGAGTGTCCCATTAGCATGGCTAGAATGTCATCACGGCACCGTATACAAGTGCCGTCGCTGCCCTGTGTGGCATGCCTCCATGCCCTCTCATAGAAACTCAGTGCTGTGCACGACGTATCCCTCTTTGACGAAGATGTGTTGCTAAAAGGCAAGTGGCTGACTTGATAGCCCTTCTCTCTAGGAAATGTTTGTCTTGGTGCCGCCCCCACCTCCTCCTCCAACCTTTCCGCGGTGCAATTCCTGGATAGATAGAACGCAGCGCTTGCCCTAGAAAATTTAAAATTCGCCGACCGCGCCAGTCATCATAGCTGCACGATGCCTTAACATGATGGCAACGCAAACGAAGAAGACACGGCACCGCTTATCGGCAATCAATTGCCAGTACACCATGTACAGCCATCGACTGTTCGTCGCTATAGTGGCCACTCGACACGCGGCAGTATCTCGCCAAAGGAGACAACAGAGCGATTTTGCGGGCGGCGCGCTTATATTTATAAGCATCGAGCTTGTCTCAGGCACCCGCCCTTTTATGTTTGTCTCAGCGTCGCATTCAGGACCGTGTTGTGATTGAAAATGCTGCGCGCGTGCCGCAGTAATGGACAAAAGGGTACTTGCGACGGCGCGTAAGGGTGCTTCTGGTCGTGTCCTGATAGAGTTGCTGTGTGTGTCGAAATTGGCTCTAATTTGGGACCTTTCGGAAGAAGCTGTCTGTTCGCTCGTTGTGCCAGACTACTGTTAATGTCGTGTTGCGATCGAGGCTTGTGTCAAGTTGTGTGTGTGTGTGTGTGTGTGTGTGTGTGTGTGCGTGCGTGCGTGCGTGCGTGCGTGCGTGCGTGCGTGCGTGTGTGTGGTCGGCGACTGTCCACGAGTTACGATCGCTGTGCTGTATCTGTCGCGACGACGTAAGTAATATACAAATTGGCGACTCTGATTAGCGAGTGCAGTGGCGTGAAAATTGTCTCCCTCGGGGCAGGATGGTCACCTTCGTGGACAGTACCCCTTACTGCGCTACATCCCTCTTGATCACTTTACTGCCGCTTTCATTTCCCTATACTAGCAATCCACATCGCTCTGTTGCACAATAGAACCGTGGTTTCGCAACGATACACTCCACTACCTCCCCCAATGATGAAGCAGAGGAGAGCCGTGTACGACCAATGTTAAATAGTAACCATAATGTTAAAAAATCGTATCGAATCTATGATCTTCAGAGCACAGCAGCGATATCTCGCACTTTTCTACATAAGTACGTGCGAAAGTGGGAGGTTCTCAGTTCTCTGAGGGATCGCGAGTTGTGTGAAGACAGAAGGGTAGGGCAAGCACGAAATAGGAGGGCCGGAGAGAAGCAGAGAGAAAAAGAGAGTGAAAGAACGAAAGAGCAGGCGAGAGATAAATAGAGAGAGAGAGAGAGACAGAGAGCGAGAGAGAGACAGGCAGAGAGCGAGAGAGAGAGCGCGAGAGAGAGAGAGAGAGAGAGAGAGAGAGAGAGAGAGAGAGAGAGAGAGAGAGAGAGAGAGAGAGAGAGAGAGAGAGAGAGAGAGAGAGAGAGAGGGAGAGAGCTGACGAGATGTGTCGGTGGTTCGGTGGGATATGCTGGGCTTGTGGGGCTTTAATACGAATATCATTGCGTTGCTATTAGCTGGAGACGTCTCTGTTAGAGACATATGTGTAGGGTCATGTGTATGGTATATGTAGGTGATAATGGTTATATGTTTGGCGTTGTATGTTAGATGTTAAATGTTTCATGTTTAGATGTTTTACGTCTGCGAACTCAGTGCTATACAAGCACGAGAATATAAGCAGATAACAAATGCTTCCGCCTCTCTCGGCGGGTGAAACACCCCGGAAATAGTTAATCCGGTATTCACATATCGCAAACGTCCGTCGCACTGACTGTCAGAATCGTGGAGTCATTACCAGCGGTCGCTGTCAGTTGTGGAGGGCGGGCACGGAGTCCGATGGCCAGTCACAAACCCAAACTATTGCGGCAAACAAGCAGGCTGCGGCAATGTACGTCAGGATAAATGCACTCGACTTGTTGTAGTCGTGGCGCCGTGGCGGACATTTATCGCTAAAAGCTTTGCTCGATATTGTTCTCCGAGTGTACTTGGCAATTTGGTATGAAACCCGATAGTGTGACGAGTGTGTAGGAGGGGGGGGGAATAAATTAATAATATCAAGAAATATCTGGCAGCCATCTTTCATTCCTCGCAGCATAGGTTTCATTAGGGGGGTTTTTGCTGAGCGCATGCATTTATAACAATGCATATCGTCATTATCTATTCTCCTTGTTTTTATTCGTGGCGGACAGACAGTTAATTATTAATTAGCTAGAACTCATCATTATATTGCCAGTCTTTAACAGAGAGATTGAGATTTAACAGTTGGCTTTCTCGTAAGTGATTGACCGCTAGTTTATCTGCCTTTCAGTCTGAAGCTGCTTCCATCGCCCGCCTGGATTACTACTTATAGTACTTACTACTGGTTGTTGTATCTGGCTCGGTTAACTGCTTTAGCGATGGGCCGCCAAAGATCTTCTTTTAATGTCAGACTGACTGCAATATGGCATTTGTAAAACCCCAGGGACTGCTGTTGCGTTCGTGTGTGTGTGTGTGTGTGTGTGTGTGTGTGTGTGTGTGTGTGTGTGTGTGTGTGTGTGTGTGTGCGTGTGCGCATGTGTATGTGTGTGTGTGCGTGCGTACATACGTGCGTGCTTGCGTGTGTGTGCGTGTGTGGGTGTGTGCGTGTGTGCGTGTGTGTGTGTGTGTGACTGTGTGTGTGTGCGTGCGTACGTACGTGCGCGCGTGCGCCGCCGTAACCTGTGATTAATGCGATGTCAGCGTTTCGTGCGGTTTCGGTTTTCTCTCCATATCCTCTCCCCGTCATCTCTCTCTCTCTCTCTCTCTCTCTCTCTCTCTCTCTCTCTCTCTCTCTCTCTC
>NW_014577194.1:71019-81177 GCF_000485595.1 Priapulus caudatus | reverse complement strand
CACCACCACCACCACCACCACCACCACCACCACCCCACCACCACCACCACCACCACCACCACCACCACCACCCCACCACCACCACCACCACCACCACCACCACCACCAGCACCAGCAGCAACAGCAGCAGCAGCAGCAGCAGCAGCAGCAGCAGTAGCAGCAGTAGTAGCAGTAGCAGTAGTAGTAGTAGTAATAGGAGGAGTTGTTGTCGTATTGAGACTTTAATCCGCTGACGGCTTGCTGCGACAGGCGGGAAACGCGACAGCAGTGTACTCGGCGAATTTAATAACGTGAGCTAGAACCATTGTTGTCAGCAGTCGACGACTAAATCGTTGCGTGACATGTCACCCGTCGTGCTGCTTTGTTATTGTGTATCGACAGGTTAATAACGAAGCCGCAATAGTAGATGGCAGTGTACATGCAGGTCGCGTAGGTATACTCTGTCCCGCGCAGCAACATGCACGCAGGTATATCTGCGACCTTGATAGTTACAGAGGCCTTACAGTTATAGAGGGGTTACAGTTATAGAGGCCTTACAGTTATAGAGGGGTTACAGTTATAGAGGTCTTACGGTTACATAGGGCTTACAGTTACAGTCACTGAAGGCTGACAATCACTTTTTTAACACGTCCAGTTGTTGATCGCAACACCAATTTAACGCGACGAGAACATAATAAGCAACAACGACAATATACGAATATAATAATAATAATAACAATTATAATAATACAATAACAATTAATATAACAATTATAATATACAATAATAAGCGACAATATACGAATAACAAACAATTAACGAGAATATAATAACGACAATAAACATCCTCATAAGACGGGGTTTTGCGACATCGCACACGTTGTCAATCGCGTGGACGGTCGTTCGCGACTCCTGATTTTCTTGTTCCGCAGAGGAGAGAGTGCGTTAGTGAACGTAAGGAGAACCAAAGCAAACGCAGCTGCTAACATAGCAGTGTGTAAAAGTATCACGTACACGGCCACCTCTAGCTCTACCCGCGTAGCCCCATCCAGGCTTTCAAGTATTCCTACTTTCCCTACTTTTTCCTACTTTTTTGTCTTTGCTCCTACTTTTCCGAATTTTCCCCTAAAATGCCTACTTTTTCCTAGTTTTTTTTCCCTAATTTTTTGTCCCAAAACACTGTAAAAGGAATTCTCCGTCATTCAATATTCTTGATGACGATGTTGCACTCTGTCATATGTAAATCACAAAGAGAAGGGTTTGAGCGCAGTAGTAGTGAGTAGTAACTGCAGATCCCAGGTGGTGTACATACCTCTTTCGCGCACACCACAACTTTACAGAAGAATTCTATAGGTATAAGTATGAGTAAAAACTACTCCTGAAAGCCTGCATAAGTCCTACTTTTATCCTAATTTTTCCAGAAAAATCCTACTTTTGTCCTGTTTTTTTTTAGTGCAGATTTTTATCCTACATTTCTCCTAATTATTTTCCTGGGTCTGCTTGAAAGCCTGCCCATCGCTACAGGCAGGGAGAGAGCCACCTGTATAGTACGCGGTGCTGCCTGTAGCCGGAGCGAGGTGGTAACACCGGTATAGAGCTAGGCCACCTCATACTCTCAACGCAATTATAGCCGTTGCGCATAATTTGCGTTCGTTTTTAGCGTTGGTTAATGTTTAGCACACCGGTGACTGTCTACCGCTCGGCGAATGTTTAAATCACAGGTTTGCCGGTTTTCGTGTTTATTAATGGCTTCGTGTGAATTCGCGCTCCAAAACCCACCGCAATTAGGGTCGTAATTGTAGTTTGGCGCACACCAGTGCGTGCGTGCGGAACATTGGCGGTAACACGGCGCGCTCGCTGCGCGCGCGTGTGCGTGCCTGCGTGCGTGCGTGCGTGCATTCTTGCGTGTAGACGCTGTGCATTGTTCACGCTGCCGCAATAACGCATTGTCATGCCCGCGAAATGCGCACGCGACACTGAGTAACGAGGTAGTCCTGCCCGCCACCTGCGCTCGTATATCGATTGATCGCCTACGCGCACACACACGCACGCGCGCGCGCGCACACACGAGCGCGCACGCACGCATGTATGTTAGAGATGTACTGCTAGTACGAGCACACACGCACGCGCGCACGCACACACGCACGCGCACGCACGCATGTATGTTAGAGATGTACTGCTAGTACGCGCACACACGCGCGCACGCACGCGCGCACGCACACACGCACGCGCGCGCACATTCATACGCACATGTACACACACACACATACATACGCACGCACGCATGCTCACACGCACACGCGTACGCACGCACGCACGAACGCACGCACGCACGGGCGCACGCGTGCTGGCAGCCGTCCTCTTCCTGCTCAAACAGAGCTTGAACGTATCGATAAACTTTTTACCCGTTCTCGCACGAGCGGGCAAGCGTGAAGCAATGAATCTACCTACGTGCGCTGCGGGCGCCGACTATAGCGCGTGCCCCGTACGGATGCTCGCTGTCCGCACGTACGCACGCACGCACGCACGCACGCACGCACGCACGCACGCGTCTGCTCGAGGGACACGCAGACGTGTGGAGATGCTCTCCATTATACAAGCTGTGTCTACGACAGCGTCTCCGCGAAGTCGCTGCGTGCGTGCGTGCGTGCGTGCGTGCGTCTATGTGCGTGTGTGTGCGTGCGTGCGTGTGCGTGCGTGCGTGCGTGTGCGTGCGTGCGTGCGTGTGCGTGCGTGCGTGTGCGTGCGTGCGTGCGTGTGCGTTGTCCAGTTTGTCGACTAATGAAGCACGCAGTCTTCGGTAATCTCACTACCAGACCCAATCTGCCCTCACAGGATTTATCCCAGCAGCTATCCCGTGCAGGCGCTCCCCGTCCCGCTATCCCCGCCAATCTCTTCATCTCCGCTTCTCCATTCGTCTGTCCCTTCCCACCCCGGTATCTTTACCGAAAAATATTCTTCAATTCTTCGATTGTATTCTAATATATGGAAACGCTTGGGAGTTATGAACGCTAAGTGTGTTTTTGTGTGTAAAATCGCGTCCATTTTAAAGGCCTTTCCAGAAAATCATGTCATCCGAGAATTAAATGTAAAAACGAGGACAGCTTGTTCTAGATATTTGAATTCCGTATATTTATATATAGCCCTCTGGTCGGATGTCGGATATATATATATATATATATTCGTGACGGCAACGTGACATATTCGTGATTAAAAAAACCCATCATTTATTGATTATTGGGGGGAGTGCGAGCAGAACACTAGCCTGTCCGCCATGGGCGCTTTAGACAATTGCTTTGCGTATATATATATATCCGTGTGTGATCTTTTCGATTTCTCATTTTACTGTTTCCGACTTTTGTTAGACAAGCGTTGGAAGATGTCTTGCCATAGGCTTGAAGCATGATTGTATAGTCAAGACTGTGGTTGTCTGTACTCGTATTTTTCTGGTATGGCTGTCCTTACCAGACGAACTGGTAGATTTTGTTTAGACTCGTGCACAAGAAGATGTATTGCAGTCTACCAACGGTCGTATCAGATATCGATTATCAGATATCGATTATCAGTTTTATCAGACGAAGAAAAAGATCTGTTAAGATGTCAAGATCAGTGCGGCCACGTTAGGCCGATGTTGTTAGATAAAGTTGCCTAGACTTCAAGGGTTCTATAAACGAATCCACCCCGTGGGTATTGTGAGTCTATATGTCTATATCTATCTATCTATCTATCTATCTATCTATCTATCTATCTATCTATTTATCTATCTATCTATCTATCTATCTATCTATCTATCTATCTATCTCTCTATTCATCTATCTATCTAACTATCTCCCCTCTCTCTCTCTCTCTCTGTCTCTATATATATATATCCGACCCGATCGTTCTTTATCGATCGTTCGAAGGGTTTCGCCATGGACGTAATATAATAATAAATTTATATTTAACAATAATTAATGATATGGATTATTATGTATTGTACGTGTGTAGTTTTCGCTGAACTACCCGTGTAAAACATCAGCTTATAATATATACGAAGGTTGTCGTGTACGCATATATCCATATATAATAAATAATTGCTATACAATCAATGAGAAACGATGGAGCGAGACGAGCGCACGGTGTGAGTATAGCCGTACATTTACTTGTCGAATCTCGCTCGCATCGTTTTTTTCTGTCGCTCTACTTATTTTTTTGTGTCATGAAAGCGTGCTTCTACGATCTAAGATCTCCGGGTTCGTTTGATGCCGCGTTAACAAAATCTGCACTGCCTGTAAGCGATTCGTTACTAATGTTCGAGTAAGTATTCGCAATCGCACCACTAAGCTCATCTCGGGTTTTTTAAGTACTCATCAATAGCCTCATGTAGCCATTCTGTCTGTGAGATTCCCCCCATATCTTTCGGTATATCCTGAAATCCGATTTTGAATGTTCCCTGTGTCGTAAACCTCAACGGTGTATCTGTGGCATATAGCTGTTTCAAGTTGCCTGTGTGTACGCCGAATCACCCGCTGAGAGTGCTTTTGGTGGAATAGTAAACCTCTCCCTTGAGCGGTTTGTTCTCCCGTTGACACATGAGACATTCTACGAAGATGTAGTTCCATGAGAAGAATACTACAGCTGAATTCGTATAATATTGTTTGTTCACACGTACACCTATGCGCGCATACGCACACGCACGCGCACATGCACGCACACACCTAGTTAGTCGCGTTGAGAACCGGAAATCCTATGTGTTAGAGAAATATTTCACACTTCTTTCCAACTCTTTTGTGTTTGTTGTTGTCGCAGAAAAAATGAACACCTCTCGTCATTTCCACACGGCCATCCATAACTTATGTTAGCATGGACCCACAGTTGAGTGAAAGCATTCTAACGTTCACGTCACCTGTGAAGGAAAAGCACATTCACATGTTGCATACTTCAAGTAAATAATATAATCTGGAAAAGCAGGCAGCAGAATAAGGGGCATGATTTTTCATTTGACTTTGCTCTCGATTCGTAATGTTTAATCGAACTGTAATCATTTCGGAAGGGTATTAGCGGGAGACTTATACGCTGATGTCATGTCAATCACTGAATGTTTGACAAAACTGTTCAAATGTTATACGAGCTGTTATATCTTAATCCCTTTGTCAGGTTTAGAGGGATTTTAGATGTGTTTTTTAAATATTTTTATTCACACAAAAAAACTTATTTAAATATTTTTTAAAGATGATTTGACTTCGACAATTACATTAATTAGTGAGTCTACCGATCACTCCTGTCAGGTTTAGAGGGGTTTAAATTTGTTTTTTAATTTTCTTCGCATAGACGAATTAATGTAATTTTAGCTCGCCTTGACATCGTCAAGATGAGCTATGCCATGGGGTGTCGTCCGTCGTACGTCCGTCCGTCCTTCCGTTTGACCCACATGTTTCAAATTGCATATAGTTTTTTACTCCTATGGGAGAGGTTTTAACGTCCTATTTTGAAGCACGCCAGTCGACCTACGTTCGACCCAGGCCAATTTTTGGCAAAATGGAAATGGCCATAAGTCAGTTCAGTTCAATGGAATTTTCTAATTTCTGGTATGTGAATGAATGAGGACGCGTCCCAAAACATATCACACAGGGTTTGATTTTTTTTTAAATTATGCAAATTAGGTAGATTTTGGCAATTTCACTATGCATTTCAGTGTCTGCCTACGGTCAACGATAACTCAAGAACCGTTTTGACCCACATGTTTCAAATTGAATACAGTTGTTACGCCTATGGTAGAGATTTGAACTTCCTATTTTGGAGCACGCCAGTCGACCTACTTTCGAGCCACGCCCACTTTTGGCAAAAATGAAAATGGCCACTAAGTTCATTCGATTTTTGTTAAATTTTGGTATGTGAATGTGTAAGGCTAGCCTCAAAACAGTTGTTACTCCTATGGGAGAGATGACAACGTCCTATTACGTTTATTACTGGTCAACAGGTTACTGGTTATTATGGTCAACAACTCTACAATCATACCTATATACGTGTAATATATTTGTGTTTAGATTCTACGTTACAGTATTTTGACTGGAATATTTTATTTTTTATTTGCGCGATATTCGAAAACCAAAATGGCGATCATTTAGGCGTAGCCGCCATCTCTCGTCAAGATTTCAGACTTTCAGATTGAAACATTTATAGTTTCGCATCAAAACTTATGCATATATCATTATCAAAAGAATATAATGCAAATATGCTATTATAATGAAGTTCTCCCATATATACTCTTGCTTTAAAATATCCCCCCTCTTCTTCTATCACACTCAAGGTGAGCTACAGTGTCATTGACACTTTTCACTAAGACATTTACATAATTAGTAAGAGACGTCTTAATTAACAAGAGTCCTCCCGGAGATGCTGCGTTAATCGCACGCGACGATATCCTCGTGCATGCTACGTTGCTATTTTTAGTGAGGTGTCGAACTCGCACGGCGCGACGTGCATATTAATTCGCGATGCCGGCTTGAGTGGAAAAAAACACCAGATTTTCCGTATAACACTTCGCGCGCTTGCGCAAATATCCTCTCTCCTACATCGGCATTTACTTATTTATTCGATTTTCTGTGCGAAACAGAACCCCGCTGTGACCGAGCAACATGAACCGTGCTTATCAAAACTGTATATACTATATATATATCGTACAGAAACTTTCAAACGTAGCGAGGCGCCCGGCCCATCTCCTCTGTCATCTGACCGCACCCGTCCCACGTTCTCGCCTATCCCTCTGCCTCCGTGTTATTTCCTTTCAAACCTTCTCCCCACGCCAGCCGTCTCTCCCTTATGCCCGCACGCGCGTGTTTAGCTCTTATCAAATCGGACAAACCTTTTTCGCAATTACACGCAGCGTCGGAGTATCTTCGTTAAAACGCGCAACCAGCGCCGTGTCTGGTGTCTGCGCCGCGCGGACCGTGTAAGTGTCATCGCCAGATGTAATGCAAAACATGAACCTGCCGTCGAGCCTCGTATATACCCGAGCCTGCCGTATACCACGCTGTCCTACGCCGAACGACGCAGAACCTGCCGCGTATTATACGCGTACCTGTATATTACGCGACGCTGCCGTAGTATCGCGACCTGTCGTATATACGCCGACTGCCGATATATCCGCGACCTGCCGTATTATACGCGACTGCCGTTCATATACACGACCTGTGTATATACGCCGGCCTGCCGGTATATACGCGCGCTGCCGTATATACGCGACCTGCCAGTATAATACCCGACTTGCCTATATACGGCGACCTGCCATGATACGCGACCTGCCGTATACGCGGACCTGCCCGTACTATACGCGACCTGCCGTATAATTACGAGCGACTTGCGTATATCCGCGACCTGTCGTATATAACGCGACCTGCCGTATATCGCGACCTGCTCGTAATTACGCGACCTGCACGTATATACACGAACCTGCGTATATACGCGGCCTGCCCGTATATACGCGGCCTGCCGGTATATACGCGACCCTGCCTTATATACCGACCTGCTCGTATACTACGCGGCTGCCGTATATACGCGACCTGCCGTATATCCGCGACCTGCCGGTATATGACCGGCGACCTACCGAATATACGCGACCTGCCGTATATACACGACCTGCGTATATACGCGACCTGCCGGTATATACGCGACCTGCCGTTTTATACACGACGCGGATGCTAACGGCGACCTGCCGCTATATACGCGACCTGCCGTTAATACGAGGCCTGCCGTGTTACACACTGGACCTGCCGTAATATACGGCGGACCCCGTTACTACCTCGTCCGACCTGCCGTATATACGCCGACCTGCGTATATTACGCGACCTGCCGTATATACGCGCACTTCCGTATTATACGCCGCCTGCCGTATATTACGCGACCTGCCGTGATATACGCGCACCTGCCCCGTAATATACGACGACCTTGCCGTATATACCAGAGCGTTATCCGCTAGCCGTATATACGCGAGCCTGCCGTAATATACGCGGCCTGCCGTATACACACGACCTGCGTATATACTGCGACTCTCCCGTATATAGTGAGCCTGCCGTATATACGCGACGCTCTATATACGTGAACCTTTGCCGTGATATTACGCGACCTGCCGTATACGCGACTGCCGTATATACGCGACTGTACCGCTGATACGCGAACCTGCCGATACGCGACCTGCCCTGTATAGTCGCGACTGCCGCTTATACTACGACCTTGCGTTATCACTGGATACACACGACCTGCCGTTATATACGACTCCGTATATACGTGACTCTGCGCTAATACGCGACCTGCCGTATAGACGCGACCTGCCCGTATATACGCGACCCTGCCGAATACGCGACCTGCCGTATATTACGCGACCTGCCGTATTATACCCGACCTGCGTATATACGCGCACCTGCCGTTATACACGACCTGCCGTATAGTACGCGACCTATGCCGTATATACGCGACCCTGCCGTATATACGCGGCGCCTGCCGTATACACACGGACCTGCCGTGATATAGCTCGACCTCCGTTAATACTTGACCTGCCGTATATACGCGACTGCCAGTATATACGGACCTGCCGTCATATACGCGACCTGCCCGTATACTGACGCTGCGTATATACGCGGCCTGCCGTATATACGCGACCTGCCGTATATACGTGGACCTGCCTGTATATCACGACCTGCCGTGATACGCGACCTGCCGTATATGATACGCGATCTGCGTAAGCGTGGGGGAAAACAGCCATGCATGGCGGTGTGATAAGGGCCGCGAATCTCAGTGTCGCAATCGGTTTCAATTACAAGCCGGCTGGTTCTCGAGTCGGGAGCTGCCGAACGGATATAAAGATGAGGCGGCCGAGGAAGAAGCGTTTATTTCTACGGTAAAGAAACCTCTTCTGTGCATCGGAAACAATACCTGCACTGGTTCTCAATTCTTCGTATTTCGTCTAGTTTCGTACGTATACTCGTACCGTCTATTTCGTCACTATACTCCGGACGTCGATTTTCGTACTATTACTCGCTACGTCTAATTTCGTACTGTCTACTTCTAGTCGTACTAATCTCCTAGTCAGTAAGACCTAATAGGCGTGTATCCTGGCCCTAATTCGTGGCGTGCAGTGAATCTGCAGTGTTGCACATGCACACGCGCGCGCGCAGTCATTCTAATGCTGCTATCTGGACACGCAATGCTATTAGGCGCACTGTCAGTTTCGGACGAGGTCTTTCTCGATGACATTCTCTGTGTTCCAACAACAAGTGACTTCTGAAGATGGCACGTTCGTTTCTCTGTGCACGTAGTTGTGGTAATAGGGTTTCGTCTCTCTTGTGAATGCCGCCTGCGGCTTATCATTATGGCAATCTGCAGCCTAAATGATCACGTGCGACCCTTACACGCATGCGGGCTTGTACACGCACACGCTCATGTACGCACGCGCACACTCACACGCGCTCTATGACGCGCACGCGCACGCGCATATCAAGAGTACATAATAGAGATCTCTATTATGTACTCTTGCACATATGCATATTATTTTTTTTTAAGAGCTAATAATGCCTGATAATAATAGGTATTATTAGCTCTTGATATTTTGCTTATTGTATGTTATTATTATTATTAAAATGCACCCGGTCAGCTGCTTTCCACTGTCATTTACGGTTCGCTCCTTTTCCCTCGTTTATAAAACCTTATTGCGGCAGTATAGGTGCGTTCTTTGTCGAGGCCTATTCTGCTGATACATTCTCAGCGTACGTGTTTTTTTGAACTATTTTCACATCTCTATGAAAGCCGCTTGCTCTTGGTGAATGGAATTAGAATATGGTCGCGTCGTTATGGTAACCCGTGTGTCAGCTATCGAGTCGTCCTGATCCGCGTAATCCTTTCCAGCTTATAGATTTACATCCTGCCTTTGCAAATGATCGTCTTCAGAGATCGCGCATGAAGCATCTCCTTAGAAGTAACGCAAACTCAGAATACAACGGAGTCGTGCGCTCTACCCTCCCTCTTCTTGTTCTTCTTCCGAGTTACATACATTATACGAGCCGAGCGTAGGCGCCTATGAAACTTTTGAATTTTGAATATTGAATAACTGCCGAAGCTGTAGCGGCCATTTGTGGTTTAAAGGGATCCCTTACTCTAGGTTCTAGGGTTATTTTCAGTTAATTTAGGTTAAAATTACGTCTACAT